>NW_027186073.1:815570-837910 GCF_028583685.1 Petaurus breviceps papuanus | reverse complement strand
CAGAAGGGGAGAGTGAAGATCCACGTGGTCTGGGCTGACTCCACAACCACACCTGTTGTCCAGGATGCTGCAGCCAAATGCAAGCAGACCCGAGGACTCATCAATAATGTGTAGCGTAATGGGTAGCAGATAGCAACAAAGCGATCATAAGCCATGGCTGCCAGCAGGCAGCACTCTGTCAGCCCCAGGATGGTGAAGACATACATCTGAGCTGCACAACATGCCACACTTATTGTCTTGGGCTCCACCAGCAGGTGCACCAGCATCTGAGGCACCACACTGGTGATATAGCACATCTCCAGGAAGGATAGATTTGCCAGGAAGAAATACATGGGAGTGTGGAGCGTAGGGCTTACCCAGATCAGGCACATAATCACTAGATTTCCTACTACAGTGAATGTGTATATGGCTAAGAATAGCACAAAGAGAATGGGCTGTAGTTCACCAAGAGAGGAGAAAGCCACCAAGGAGAATTTGGTGCACAGGGTCTGGTTTTCCTTCATTACTGGCTCAGAGGTTGACATCTGCAGAGACAATCAAGAATTACCTGACAGGTGGATAAATGTATTCATGTATGCACATGCAAACACACACATACACACAAATAAATGCATAAATCTGCTTTCTACAGCTTTGCACTGGGCTAGGAACCATGAAAACTAGTTCTTGATGCTAAATATTTATTAATATTACCTAACAGAATACATAATAAGAGTAAGCAGTTAAATGTTGTTTAAGTTAATTGCTTAAAAAGGTATCTCACAAATCAATCTAAAAAGACTCAGCTTTCAGTGTGGTCTGTTGAAACCTTTTTCATAATGTAAAATAAATGGTTGAGATAAAAAAATACCTTCACAAAAGTAAAATGTAATTTCATTCTCATTTCACCGTATCAGGATAAGATCTCAAAGTGCATTCATTGATTGTATGAATGAATGAAATGAATGAAAAAGAAACCATTATTTCCCCCATTTTTCACTAGCTCTCTCTAAGCATTGAGCTTTCCTTTTACCAATGAATATCATGCCTACCTGCATGCAAAATATAAATGTCTTTTTTTTTTTCGTACTTCTTTCTTCTACTCTTGAGGTCTCTAACGACAAACAGCTAAGTGGAATGGGAGATACCAGTATTTCTATTCTTGCTGAAGTCCTCTGGGACCAGAAGCCCAATAGTCCTTTGGCTTTGTCTCAGAGGAATATGTAAAGAAACAATAACATTAATCTGGCTACAACTTAACTTTTTTTTTTTCGACAGGATGCTTGATTCAGATATTTGCTGCATATAACAGCATTTTACTTTTCTATCAAATACTTCATAGAACTCAAGTCACCATTAATCCCTCATCCACACATTAACCCTGAAAGGAGCCATGGAATCTGGTCCACCTAGTGACTTCCCTCTTCATGTGACATAATGGTGGAGGAGAAAATATAGTTATCTTCAGTGCCTTCTCTGGGTCAAAAGTTCTTAGGTTGGACCAAGGTCTTGACATTCTCCTGGTGCTTCAGTGTTGTCACATGCAAAAAGGGATAATTACAAGCCCAGAGTGTATGTTCATTGACTTCTATGTAGTCTACATCTACATGGCTCTCAGAGGAAGACACAAACCAGTCTTTGTTCTAAAAGAGTTGAAAGTCTAACGGCATTTGATTACATGGAGAGGTAAACTCTTTCTTGGGATCTTTTAACTCAGATGCTCCTCCACCTTTAGATGAAAGTGCAATTTATGTTCATGAGATTAAAAAGTCAAATTAACCCACAATATATACTAGCTATATAGAGAAGAAAACTGAGGAATCATACTTCTAGCAAAGAACGCTTAACCACAAGAAATGTTTCTCATTTATATGAGCTTGGAAAAAAGAACAGATAGTTACCTTCACCTGCTTCCTACATTTCCATATGCTCCTTTATTTCTTCCAATATTTTTTTTTCTTTAATTTACACTTTCTATCTCTAAAGAGAATATCAAGATTGATCATTTCTTATAGATGCTGATGAAATCATTTTATTGATTTCTAGTAAGGATTTTTAATATTTTATTTAGTACACTTTGCTACTAAAAAATAAATAATGGATCTAAATTTGGGGTTATCTCTGAGATTTCCAGAATCTCAACTTCCCCATTTTACAGAGAGGAAAGGAATTCAGATGTTTTGACAAGTACTTCAAAGCTATCCATTACTCCCACTGATGGAAACATTATCAAATGAAACATGTATAATCCCTTTAAGATCATAACAGCTACCCTTGAGTGCTTTTTGGAGAAAGCCCCCAAGCAATCCCAAAGGATTTATCTATTTCCTGTAAGTCTGGGAATGTTGGAAAATCCCTGAACATACAATTTGATAAGAGTATCAGTCAGTTATTGGGGAAGTTAAAGAAATCTGAACTGAATCACACATCACCAATCATATCCTGTCCACCTCCTAAGTCTATATTGTATTAGAAAGAAGAGGAACATAACAACATAACACGGATTCACCAGGGCAACATTTGATTCAATTTTCTGAAGCCTTCTTTAAGTGATTTCTCTAGATTTGTCTTATTTTTGACCAAATTGGAATCCCCAAGGCTTTACATTCTAGTAAATTTAACAGTTGTTTTGTTTAAGCCATATTCCCATATAAATGTGTGTTGTCTTGCTTTAAATTAAAATATTTTTAAAACTTAATGCCTTTTCTGAACATTAACTCTTTTCTTAGCAGTAGGGTCTAATCAGATGTTTGATATTTATTTATTGTTGGCACTTTAAAATAATCTCCTTTTCTTCTTCAATTTTACTATGATGTCTAATATTTTCAGTTGTATATTTTAAAATATTTCTTTAGGGGTTACAAATTAATTAATTCATGAACTGAATCCAATTTTTAAGAAGTCACATTTCTAAGTGACATCAAGACTGAATGTAGGGAAGATATGAGTCTATGTGATGTTTTTGTTACTGTTGAGTTGTTTCAATCATGTCCAACTTTTTGTGACCCTATTTTGTGTTTGCCTGGCAAATATACTGGAGTGCTTTTACCATTTCTTTCTATAGATAATTTTCCAGATGAGAAACTGAGGTAAACAGAATTAAGTGACTCATCCAGGGTCATGCAACTAGGAAGACTCTGAGGTCAGATTTGAATATAGTACTTTCTTGAGAACCTAAGTTGATACCATTTTTTTTTCTAGTGGCTCAAAGGTATTTTCTGATATTTTTCTTCCCTATTAACTTCCTTTATTGTTTAAGAAAGTCAAATAAGAAGGTTCTCTTGTCAAAAATTCCCAGTTTTCTTCTTTCTCTCCTTTTACTTTAAGTACTTATGCCTCAAAATGATCTTATTTCACTTATGCTTCCCTAAAATTAACCAGGTCATTATAACATAAATTGCTGCCTAGTCAGGCCTCTTCTTTCCTCAGTTTGTGCAATTGATTTTTCTTTTTTTTACCCCAAGTCATTCCAGAGTGTTCAACATAACACTGCCAATTGATATTCTATTATCAAGAATTATTCTTTCTATTTTTAATTGATTAATTAGAAGCACAGAAAGTGTGGGTAATCTTCCTAGACACTATCAAAATAACTCATAATGAGTTGATGTCATGGTTTTCTTTAAGAATGAAGGACAAGCAACAGAAGATTTTTGAGCCTGAGAGTGATATTAATAGCTGTGTGTCTTAGGAGAATATCACTAAGCAAAGTTCTGCATGAGAATCTGTTAGGAACTGGCCCTGCACATTGATTGATTTTGAAGAATTTTGAAGAATTTCAGATTACTGAAAATTAGGTCCTATGAGATCCTGCAGAGTTAGTCCCTTAATTTCTTGAGCATGTAACTCCACATTATAGTCTCCCTTACTGACATAAATATGAGCCACTGCAGGTTTTGTTTTATTTTTATTTATTGTTTAGTCTTATTTACTCAGTCAAGGCTTGTCTTTGCTGTTTGTATGCTACAGAACACATCCAGAATTCTCTCTGTAGAGGACCATAGGCCCATGGGACTCTGACCCTGATGACTGACTGAATAAACCTTCTCAGCTGAAGAGCCTGCTAACAGGCCTGGATTGGTTCCCCATTCCCCAGGAAGGAGCCAAAACACACAGGTGTGAGCATTATGTCCTTGTGATAAGCGTGGTATACACCCTAGGCCTGGGAACAAAGAAGTGCACAGTGTCCTCAGGGGAAAACAATTAGGACACATTCTATAAAGGCTTGTACCAGGGGTAATAAATTGGCTCTATTTTCCACCACTCTCAGAATCCCATCTCTTTGATGCACTCTCTTGCAGCCTCTGGGTAAGCAACTCTTTTTCAGCCCTGCTGCAGGACAGCAGGGCTCCCCACAACTGGCACCCAATATGAGGCACAGAAACAGCAGGTCAAGTGGGTGTCCCAGGCCCTAGTTGATTTCTCCCAGCAGTCCCCCTTGGAGCAGCACATGATCCTAGGACAAGGTGAGGGGAAGGCTCCAACGAATCACTTTTGGTACTCTCGCTTTCCTCACAAGCAAGCAAGCACACTGCAGCTATGGGACAATCTCTGATTAAGCAGCCTTGCTGAGAGATGTATGAGCAAGTCCTCCTATGCATAATGAAAGAAAGGGGACTCATTGTCACACAGAATCAGGAAAAAAAATTTTGCATCTGCTAGAGGTCACTTCTCTATGGCTACCTAAAGAAGGCACATTAGACCCAGAAAAATGGAAAATGGTAGGCAAACAAGTGACAGAATTTTACTCCAGGTAGAGCCAGAGAATTTCCCAGTACATTGCTTTCAGTTCTATAATGTTCTCAAATTGTGCTTACTTGAGACAGATCACTACAGAGAATTCGGAAGTTTGATGCAGGGACTCAGGTAGAGGAAGAGGAGGAAGAAGGAGAATAGGGAATAATCAGGGAGAAAAGGGCTGTTACCTGACTGGGCAGAGAGCCCTAGACAGCTGTCCATCCCCTCCCCCTTCTCGATGCTCTTCTTATCAAAGCATGCACACCCCTGCAGTGGATGAAGTTGAGCAACACTTCTCCCCCTCGAAAAGCTCTCCAACAAGCTAAGCAATGGGGAGAGGATTGTTGAGACTTAGGATTACAAACATTTCCCATACTAGAGAGTCCTGACCCTAATAATCCCAGACAAGTCCCTCATGACTACAAACCCCTTGATATCAGGATGTTCAGAGAAATTAAAAAGGCCTCTAGAGAATTTGGTTCAACTTCCATGTATGTTAGAACACTCTTGGACCAAGTAGCCTATACCCTCATGATTGGAGACAGGTGGCTCACACATGCCTCAGACCGGAGAATATATGATTTGGAGCTCTGACTTTCTTGAGCACTGCAGACAACAGGCCACCTGTAATGAGCAATGAGAGGTACCCTTCAATTATGAGCAGTTCTCAGGTACCAG
The DNA here is from genome assembly GCF_028583685.1 of Petaurus breviceps papuanus. Lineage (NCBI taxonomy): Eukaryota > Metazoa > Chordata > Mammalia > Diprotodontia > Petauridae > Petaurus > Petaurus breviceps. Next base: position 832,516 of record NW_027186073.1, on the reverse strand, counting down.
CCCATACCAGGTAGTGGGCCGGCAGCTATATAATAATATAGGGGGATACCAACAAATAGCTGCATGTACCGCTGGAGCTTGGGCAGCACTCTCTGGAAAAGGGGACAAAGTATAATCATTCACAAAACTAATTCAGGGACCCCAAGAAACATTCATGGATTTCCTAGCCCAGATTAGAGCAGTTGGAGAAGGACCACAGTTGACATTCTGATAAAACAATTAGCACAAGAAAATAGCAACCAAGATTGTAAGAGAGCTCTTGCAGGTTGCAGAAAGGATGTCACTGTGGAAGAGATGATTCAAAAGTGTGCCACAGTGAGAACTCAGACTTTCTATGTGTATCTGCTTGGAGAAAAATTGGGGGCAATGAATCTTAGCGCATAACATGGGGAAGCCTGGAGGAAGGAAGATCGAAAGTCCTCTAATTGTGCGAAAGCGAGTCCTTTGCAAGCAGGTGCAGGCAAAAGGGGAAAGACAAAAAGGAGTCCGTTAGATGTAGGCCCTCCAGGCCCACCACCTCATGCCCAAAGTGTGGAAAGGGTTTTCATTGATCATCAGAATGTAGGTCTGGAAATGGCTTGCAGAGCCCTTTCTCTGGGCTCCATCAACAACAAGGGGGAATGGCCACAGCCTTAAGTGGCCCCCAAGTTTACAGCAGCAGTACATTCCTTATTGAATACACCTGTTTATCCTTCTGCCTTGCTACATCAAGGGCTTAGAGTACTTGAATGGTGCTTCCCTCTTGCACAGCCCAAGCAGTCTCTACTTCCTTATCCCGGGGCTGCCATAATTTTGTTGCGATTTCCACATACATGCATAAGAAAAACACAAGTAGGCTGGATCACAATGTAATCATTCTTAACAGTTTCCATGGCAGGTCCATGTGTGGACATTGCAGGTGTTTCTGTATCCTATAGGAAAAGTTCTTAAGTTGATTGTCTTAAGTCTTAAGGGTTATTGAGCCTTGTGATTATTCAGTGGGGTACAGAACCAGAGTTAGCCTAGCAGGAACACAAGTGCAATAACTGGTTGGGTTGACTTGGTTATTACAAGAAACAGGGATTGTGAGCATGTCAAGAGATGTGGTGCTTTAGGCTGCCCTCAATGAACTCTTGAACCTAGTCAAAACAAGACACTTTACCATAGTATGAAATCATTCAGAAAGCAAAAGGCTGTTGTTATGCCAAGCTCAGGACACAGCTTGTTTGCTGGGCTCAGCTCTGGGAAAGAGGTATCTCCAAATATCTTGACACCTTCCACAATAATAGAGAAAATGGTGGGTAGAGGTTTAGGGAGAAAATGATGTTTTCTATTTTAGACATATTGAGTTTAAGATATCTACTAGAAATTCAGTTTGTGTTATCTGAAAGGCAATTGGAAATGGGAGATTGGATAAGCAGAAAAATTGGTTCAGGAAAGATAAAATTTTAGAATCATTAGCATAGATATGGCAATTAAATCCATGGGAGCTGATGAGATCTAGTCTTTAACTAAAGAAAATGAGATTGGGAAAATTCACCATTTCATTCATTCATTTACTTACTTATTCATTTCATTCATTCCTTTCACTCATTTACTTATTCATTTATTAATTTATCTATTTACTCATTGATTGATTTATTCATTCACTTACTTTATTTTTGAACTAAAAAAAATTAGTAAGTACTTTTACCTTCCTTTTTCCTCTCTTCCCCAGTATATTCCTTGCTCTCTCCAATTTTCTTTTCTCTTAAGATCATTAAAATAAAACAAAACCGCAGCAGGTCCCCTTTCTTATTTAATTTTTTTCTCTAACCCTTGAAGGCATTAGAGTACTGGAGGAAAACTTGTTTCTGCTTACATTATAAGAATGCAAGCACTTCATCATTATAAAGTCTTTCCTAATGTTCAAAAATATTCACCTTTTTTTCTCTTGAATTCTGTTTTTATACTTCAAACTTTTTATTCAGCTCTGCTCTTTTCATTAAGAATATTTGAATATGCTGTATGAAGTTACATTTTCCCTTACAGGATTATACTCTCTGTTGCAGGGCAATTTATTCTTAAACATAAATCTTTATCTTTTGTCTTTTGAAACATTGTATTCCAAAATCTCCCTTCCTATGTAGTAGTAGCTGACCATTCTTATATGATCTTTAGTGTGATTTTTTTTTTTGCCTTTTTTTTTTGGAGGGCAATTAGGGTTAAGTGACTTGCCCAAAGTCACATGGCTAGTAAGTGTGTCAAGTGTCTGAGGCTGGATTTGAACTCAAGTCCTCCTGACTCCAGAGCCAGCACTCTATTCACTGCTCCACCTAGCCTTCCCCTTGACTGTGAATTCTTGATACTTGAGCTTTTTCTTTTTGCCTCCTTGCAACATTTTTTTCTTTGATGTAGAAACTTTGGATTTGGGGTAAGGCATTCCTAAAGTTTTCATTTTAGGGTTTCTTTCAGGAGGTGAACTTTGAATTTTCTTTCTTTTCTTTTTGCTTCTTTTTAAAATCCCCCCCGCCCCCGTTTCTGATAGATCTGTGTGTTTTTTTATTATGACTTCTTAAAATATCATATCCAGGTCTTTGTGAGGAGAGAAAGTGAATATTTGTTGTTAATCTGATATTTCTTATTCTATCCCTTCTTGGTCATAAAAAAATGTCTTAAATTTTCTTCCATTTTTTCAAACTTGGTTTTTCCTTAAAAAAAATAGCATGATTACAAGAGACTAAGCATATGAATTTCTGAGTTCCATGAGAAGTTTACATCAAAGAATGAAGTACTCATAGAAATGGGGGGTTTGAGTCATTGGTGAATAATGGACTTCATATTTCAATATTTGATTAATATTTCATTTTAGTTCCCAAACTAAATTGGAACCCAAATAAAAGGGGTTTTAAAGGTAACTTCTGAAGGGAGCATCCTCAAAATGTATACCTGGAGGAGGTAAGAGTAGGGAATAGGGTAGAAATCAAAGCAGTGCAGTAGTTTGCAGAATGGGAGTGATGTGTATATGTGAGTGTGTGTGTGTGTGTGTGTGGATGTGTGTACAAGTATATGGGTGTGTTTCCTCACATCATTTTTGTTCTTTATTAAGTCATATAACTGCTCTGGGTCTCCTACTCTTATAATATTGCTCTATTCCATTGACTTTAAGAGGAAAACTGGCCAGTGAAGTTAAAAACTGAAGACCTTTTTTAGAGGAAGACTTTAAGTCAAAAAGGGGCCCAAAGTGAAATACTATGTAATGGGTAGGAACAATTAAGGATACAACCAGGAGACATGGACCATCATGGATCTGATGGGGTGCTTGGGATCTGTGTTTGTAATATCAGTTTGTAACATCAGTTTGTAAAATCAATTTTTAAAACCAGTTTGTAAAATCACATTTCCCCCCTGCCCCAGCCTCAGAGCATTAACTCTGCCCCTTCCCCCTGCCAGCACTCTGCTCAGCAACAACCCATGAATTGTTTATTTCTGCTTGGAACAATAACAAGCTACACCTATGAATCCTTCACTAAACCATCTATGAACATTTTAGCTTAGGCAAATGTTATCTCCCCTTAGTAAATGGCCAGCTGGACCTATGAATCCTTCAAATTATTATCTATAGGTTAACTCCTTAGCCAATTATCCACATACTGAGTCTCTGTTAGCCTTAGTTCCCAACATCCATCTTGTCAAACATGACACTGATGGGTGGCAGACTAGGCACTTCTCAGTCAGCCTTGACCACTAGCTGACTTAGTGACATTTCAGGCCAAAAACCACACTTCCAGGTAGCCCCACCTTGGGCTATTTCCTAGTGAATTACGGGCAATAGGCCTTGAAAGTTGACATTAAAAGTGCATGTTCCTTTAAGCACTCACCACTCCTTAACTCCTCCCTAATCTCACCCCTACTCACCTAGTTAGCATAATTGACATCTGATTAATTCCCTAGACTCCTTAAAAACTATGCCTCTGTCTTCTTTAAGTTTGTGGGTTCTCTAAGAACTCTTGTCTGCTGTACAATGTAACAATAAACTTGCAGGTCCCCTAAGGACCCTTGCCCGATGTAAAGCATAACAATAAACTTTTACAAGCCTGACTTCAAGATTGCTTGGGCCTACTGAATTCTTTCCAGACTGAAGCACACGCATTCTGGTCCTTTATAAGGATCAGCGTTCCTGTATAACCTATTGCCATCCCCCCATCAGATCCAATTCAAGTACACTTGGTGTGTTTCCACAGATGACCCAGGCAGGGAGACCTCAGAGATTTGTTATCAAGGCTAGAAATCTAAAGCATGGAATCTTTAGAAAAGAGTTAGTTAAGAATCTCAGGTAAAAAGAAAAGGTTTCTCTGGAGCAGAAGTAGCCAGCAGTTAGTGCTCACAAGTCTCATGAATGTTAAAAAAAAAAAGACCCTAAAATGTCTTCAGATACCCACAACTATCCTTTGCCCTCCTTCTATGGAGAACCAGTTAAACTGCAGTGCCAAAATAAGTGTGTTGAGTGTTGGTAACTTCTTAAAGTTTACCCCTAGTCATTTTCCCCTTTTGAGAATATTGAGGGTGGATAAATTGTGTCTGGTGTTGCAGTAGCTGGGTTCCCATCACATGGACACACCTGCTGTTTCTGTGGTAACTAAGAATTCATGGATACACCTGTTGTTCCAGTGAGTAGTGAGGCATACACAAAGAAGTTAGGATATTGGTGGGAGGGGGGAAAGGGGCTGTGGATAGGTGCAGTGGGCCTGCTGTTCAGTAGGGCCAGCCCTTTGATGAAGTTAGTATATTGGGGCTGGTGGCAGCTTTATTAGGATTCCATCATCTGGTCCTGTTGAGAAGAAGCTTTTGGAAAACTTTCCATCATGAGAAGGTCATAAAAATCTTGACAGATAAGTTTCCAAGAATAATTTTCATTTTACAACTCTATTTTCTTCCTTTTAACTGTAGAGACCAAGGGAAAAAAATGGAAAAATGCTTTCATCATTCTATTAGGTGAGATTTCCAACAAAGGAAATTTAGTGCATATGGTAAATTGAGAGGAATGAATCAAAAAAATGTCCTTTTGGCTTACTTAGGAAAGGGACACTTGGGAAAATGTTTGACATTCCAAACCCTACAAGTATACAAGGAATAAGCAGCAGCAGAAAACCCTATGAACCTGAAGCAAGTTATAAAATAACTTTCAATTTAAGGAAAATAGTTAGATCTTTACATTTAAACTTCCTCTTGAATCCATCAAGGCTTGCCACAAAAGTAAATGTTTTCTGTTTCTCATCCTTTGTGTTTCTGCCCCTTGTGTATTTTCTAAATCATTCTCTGGGCATTTCCTCCTCAGTGTATTTCCTCTTGGTAGTTAAATACACTTTCTCAAAACAGAAATTATGCCTATTATTATTGAATTCCTATAGGGACAAACTAACTCCCCAAACAACTTATTTGCTATATTATGTGATCTTCACATTTTGGCATGTGATAAGAGACTAGTTATATACACATATAGTAATTTCCTATGTGACCCCACAATATTTAAGTAGGCTATTGTTTTCAGAAAATAGATATTTTTCAATAGAATGCTTTCCAAATATAATTTCGAGGACTGAGAATAGGTACTTGGTGGATTATTTAGAGGATTCCTCAGGCAGCAAAATTTAGGAAATGTAAGATAAGCATAATTTGCCTGAGGAGTGTTTTAGTTTCAAAATGTAGAGAGGAAGGGCAACAAAATATGCTGAAGGTAACAAAAGTGCCTAATCTATCTTATCAGAGCCCATAGATTCTCAGAACTAACTCTTAAGAAGCTCAAAGATCATCTACTCCAGCATGCTCATTTTATCAATGAAGAAACATACACAGAGAAGCAATCTGGCTTGACCAAGGTAATATATCTAGGAACTGGAAAAATCAAGATTAGAATTCAGGTCTTCTGAGGCTGTTAGTGCTCAATCTCCCTTCAAATTATCTTATATTTACTTATCCATTTAAATTTCATACCACCAGTCGCCAGCTATATTGTAGGCTCCTTGAGGTTAGGAACTATTGTATGCATTTTGTCTTTATATTCTCAGCTCTTAACCTGGTATTTGGCATCCTATTTGTTTTCTTGAACTTTATTCTAACTACAAATCCAGTGCTTCCAAATCAACAGGGCCATATTAAAATTACTCCTATTAAACTCAAGTTTTGTTAGTAGACATATCAAAGATAAGGTCATAGAAAAGGAATCAATATAGTTATTGAAAAACGTTTTCCAGCAATAGTAAAAATACTATCTCAGTATGGTTCTACAGAGCCTGAAAGGGGTTTTTGGATATAGATTCAAGTGTATATTAGCTCCTTACAGAAATACTGGAGCAAGATAGAATAATTTGAGCAACCTGTCTGAGGACATATACCTAGAAAGCTTTCAGACAGTAGGATCAAGTCTTTCCACCGGTGATCCACATCTAGAATCAGCCCTCAGCTGTATCTGATACCTAGATGAAAGAGGAGATGCTCACTGTCTGGATTTCACTTCTGATAACTTATATTTTAGCTAACCCTTTTGCTCCTCTTCCTTTTTTGGGACTTGTATAATATATATGGATACCCAGGGATGTTCAAAAGAAAGCTCTGGACATAGTGATATAAAAATTTGTTGTTGTACTCTTTTTTCCATCTGCAGATCTGGAGAAAAGTCAAGAATCAGCCATGAGAAATCACACATTAGTGACAGAGTTCATCCTCCTAGGACTGACAGATGATCCAGACCTACAGGTCTTAATTTTCCTCTTTCTGTTTCTCACCTACATACTGAGTGTAACTGGCAACCTGACTATCATCACTCTTACCTTGCTGGACTCTCGCCTCAAGACTCCTATGTATTTCTTTCTCAGGAATTTCTCCTTCCTAGAAATATCATTTACTTCTGTCTGCATTCCAAGATTCTTGGTCACTATTTTAACGGGAGATAGGAGAATTTCTTATAATTCTTGTGCAACTCAGTTATTTTTTTTTATCCTCCTGGGTTCAACAGAATTTTTTTTGCTGGCTGCCATGTCCTATGACCGCTATGTGGCCATCTGCAAACCCCTGCACTACATGACTATTATGAGTCCCAAAGTCTGCAGTCAACTTGTAATCAGCTCTTGGCTGGCAGGTTTCCTCATTATCTTTCCACCAGTCATCATGGGCCTCCAGCTGGAGTTTTGTGACTCCAATATTATTGATCACTTTACCTGTGACTCTTCTCCCATGCTGATGATCTCTTGCACAGACACCAAGTTCCTAGAAGTTATGAGCTTTTTCTTGGCTGTTTTCACACTCATATTTACTTTGGCATTGGTGATTTTGTCTTATGCATACATCCTTAGAACCATTCTGAAAATTCCCTCTGCCCAGCAAAGGAAAAAAGCCTTTTCCACTTGTTCCTCCCACATGATTGTTGTCTCCATCTCTTATGGAAGCTGCATCTTCATGTATGTCAAACCCTCAGCAAAGGAAGGGGTGGCTATGACCAAAGGGGTAGCAGTGCTGAATACTTCTGTTGCTCCCATGCTAAATCCCTTCATTTATACCCTGAGGAACCAGCAAGTGAAACAAGCCTTTAAGGACATGGTCAAAAAAATCTTTAATTCAAATGCATGATACTTAATTAATAAATGCACAATGGAAAATCTTAAGTGTACAAGAGATGACCTCTTAAGATTTTGCTCCCCTATTTCTCTTCTGTTTTCTTTGTTCACTACATTCTTATTTATTTTTCCTTTTCTCTAATTGTAAACTGCCCATTTTTTGCTTTTTCCATCCCAAAATAAGATATTTTTCCCCTGAAAATATAAGTAGTTTTTTTTTAAGCAATTGGGGTTAAGTAGCTTGCTCAAGGTTACATGGCCAGTTATTTCTGGGTGTGGTGCTAAATATCAGAGCCCGGATTCTATCCCAGGTCATCCCAACTCTGGGGCCCGTTCTCTTACTGCGCCACCTGGCCACCCCGGAAAATATGAGTAGTTTTAATTTTCTTAGAAAAAATTTTTTTTCTAAACAGAATTAGCAAAAATGTACTTTTCTGGTTGAGTACAGTCTTTCAAAGTAGTTTACTTTGGGAGGTAATTATTTCAGTACAGCCACCATTACTATCACTCATCATTTATGGAAACTTTCTTTGGGAACTGCTTTCAGATAAGTATGTGAACCACAGATGAATGTAATTCTCATTGCCCTCCAGTTAGCACTCACATGCTACTAAAATCCAGTATTACCTTTCTTGATTATTCAATTTGCTCACAAAATAATATGCAGCTCCATTTAGAAGTGAAATTCCTAATGATATCATGGTGATTTGCCACTATTGGGGTATGCAAAGATGATGAGAAAGAAAATATATGCGGTCAGCTTTAGAAACCTTTTCAGGAATTGAGGTATTCAGACTCTATGAATTCATATCCAAAATACTTAGTAATTTTTCTTTCTCTTTCTGATTATCTCCATGAGTCAAAAGAGAGTACTGAGTGGACTGGGAAAAGAGACGTCTGAAGAACTCATGCCTGTTAATGAATCCTGGATGAGCAAATTGCCTTATTAGCAATTAGTTATTAAACATCCTTTTTTTTTTTTCTCAGAGAGAGATTAAAGACCAAACGAAAAGCCATTCAACCTTGTGGATATTCAGGCTCCTGATATAAAGCATAGCTGCACTTCCTAAAACCACAAACAAATCAAAGATGGTTTCATTTAATCCTGGAAGAGAGCTTGGGTTAAATCAAATAGATTCATTAGATTAGTGTTCCTAGAATATGATAGGCACTTAATAAATGCTTATTGGTTGAATAGTAATGATCAAAAGTTACTAAGAAGATGCTCAAGTATGGTGCTTGATATATATTCTTATCTGTTAATTCTACCTACAGTTGCTTTTTGATATTCTTGCCAAATTTATTTACTTTGTAGATTCATTAGTAAATTCTGAAACTGGCATCTCAACCATGCTTTGAAACCAATTCCTTAAATGTTATATTTAGTAACAATTTATTTTGAAATGTTTTCATGAGATTTATTATTAATATTTTTAAAAATCATAGTTAAAAGTGTTGTCCGAAAATAAATCAAAGTCATGAGTTGAGGAATAAAACATCTTTAATTGAGACAAGAGGGTAGCAAACCTGCCACCCTGAAGGGTGTCCATTATATTTCCCCACTAAAGAGACCCATGAAAAAGGTTTTTTTTTTATAGTTTTAGGAAGAGAAGGGGAGGAGATAGGTGAGGTAGCAAGGCCTGGTCATGAGACCCTAGTGGTCCTCCACAATTTGGGCAAGGAAAACCAATTATTCAGGAAAAGCAATTGTTCCATTCAGAGCATTTTGCCCTTCATGCCATGAATCCCAATGGAAGATGCAAAGACATCAGGAGCTGAGATCCAAGTCAAGCTAAATTCCTTTATAAGGCAATCCCAGGGTGGGGGAAATTAGGGTGTGGTTCAGTTCAACCTAATTGAAGGTAAATAGCTTAAGAATAGGAATAAAAGGACATTACTGAAATTCTGAAATTACTAGGATCATTTAAGGGCATAGCAAGTAATATTACATTTAATATTAACAATTTTCTGTCTTTATATTAACAATTTTCTGCCAAAAGGAAGTTGAGTTAAAACTAGAATTCAAATTGAATTGAAAAGAACAATTAATATCCTTTTCTAAAACATCGACATTATGGATCATCCCTAGGCAATGGTAAGTGTAAATTGAATGCATCAAACTACCACCATCAAATTTAGTTTACACACAACAAGCAATGTTAAAAATGTCATCCAGCAAATATATGATGAGAAGAGACAATGGGTCAGTCACCTAACAAGAGCAAGGGATAAGAAAGAGAATGATAGATGGATAGTCTATGCAATTGTATTAATTACTGTCTTTTGTCAAGAGCTCTGGACAAAGACTCCCAGATCATTTGGGTGGACTACCAGTGAAGGATTAAGAACTCAGATGAGAGTCCCACAGGATAAGAAAGCATGTATATACTGAGACCTGCACCTACATCAAGGAAATCATTGATCTGTTGAAATATACAAACATACATAATTACATATATATATATATATATGTATACATGTGTGTGTGTGTATTCCTATGTGTGTGTATAGGAATGTATATATAGGAGTAGTGAATATAGATGATGGAGATTTGCTGCTATTGGGGAAGGCAAAGGGTGAAAAAAGAAAACAGAACCAGCCACACAGCTAAGACCAGGCAGCTAGGAGGTGCAGTAGTTAGAATGCAGACCTGGAGTAAGGAAGACTTATTTTCCTGAGTTAAAATCGGACTTCAGACACTTACTAGCTGGGCAATCGCTTCACCCTGTTTGCCTCAGTTTCCTCAACTGTAAAATGAGCTGGAGAAGGAAATAGCAAACCACTCCAATATCTTTGCCAAGAAAACCCCAAATGGGGTCCAGTCAGACAGAACTGAAACAACTGAACAACACCAGCTCAGAGCCAAAAAGACTTGGGTTTTGGTATTTTCTAACACATGCTGGCTGTGTGATTCTGGACAAGTCACCCCCAGTTGTCTACCTACATTGGCAGAAGGAGTTTCCTCCTTGGGGAATACCCTATGCCAGAGAAGTCACATATCCAGTACATAAGTATGACTCCTCAACTTGGTTAACCATGCCTTTGAGAAGCCTAGAGATCTGAACAATAGCATATTTTCGGCTCCACTGTCTATGTGGTAACAGCTTACCTGAAGTTCAAACATAATACCCAAGCTTGGCAAAAGACTTTCTGTACTGAATGAGAAAGATGAAAACTTCTCAGCCCTCAAGTTTTGTGGGAGCAAGCCAGAATTTCGGTTTCACCCTTACTCTCCTCTTTATTACTGCCACATCAGCATTAGGCTCCTTCAGAGGTTTTCGACCTCCACACCCTTGGTTGTGACCTTTTTCCCTCCCTTACCCAGCCAATAGGAGACAGTGGCAGGCTTCTTTGTTATCTGCCATAGGGATCCACCCAGACAATTCCATTCTCCCAAATTTATAAAGTGGCAGCAAATGTCAATAGGCTGTTAGATTTCTCAATATTCATTAGTGACTTTTGAAAAAGGAATTCAAGATGATTGCTTGGAATTGGAGACAAGTTTAAGGTTGCTACAGAGAGCATGAGGTGACAATTCAATGAAGGAAATATATATGTACTATTAAAAGTATATTTGGGGGACAACATAAGTTCATTATGTTCTATTTGTCATATGCATGTATGTATGCATGCATGTATGAATGTATGCATGCATGCATTAATACAGAGATAGCTTAAAGCAAAATGTCTCCTTTAGTATCTTCCCTTCCTCCTAATACTTTTACTTCTATAAAAGGAAACTCTGAGAACTTGGATAGTTTAAGGAAGTTGTCCCTTTCTCTTTAATCTGGTATAAAGCAAACATTTACTGACTGACTGATAAAAAAGGTACAGTTTCTTTTGGTCCAGTGTAAATGGCTATGCTGACCAATGCAGTTTGGGGTTTCTGGGACCTCTGAAATGTCACAGTACAACACAAGTCCACTTGGATAGAATTCAAGCTGCTCAAGCCTTTCAGTCAAAGTAATAAAATTTATTGGAATGCCAATAAATCAGGCAATATTCCTAGAGAATCTGGACCTTAATGGGGGCTGAGATGGATACTTAAATACAAAAAAGTGTGAAGATCTGGATGGGATTAAGGGGTGGTAAGCAGCCTGGAGTCTTGCACCAGTGAAAGGAGATAAGTGGTCTGGAGTGAGTTGAGAGCCATAGTTCAAGGACTATTAAATAGTCTGGGTTGGGTCAAGAGGAATGTGAAAGGAGTATTACATGGCCTGCAGTGGGTTGAGAGCCACCATGAAAAGACTATTGAGTATCTAGGTGGACTGGGCTGGGCCAGATTGCTCCAGAGAGAGGCCAGTGATCTGGGCTGCTGAAATGTGTGGGAAAATTCAGGACCTTGGCTGCTTTCAAAGACATGGTCTTTGCCAGAGCTTAGGTACCATTACCCCATCACTAACAAGAGCACAGGTAATGATGGAGTACCTGGGGTCTAGATCAATTTGTGAAACCAACTTGTAAAACCAGTCTGTTCAGTTGTAACTGTAATTTGTCCTTTCCCACCCTTGAGCTCTGCCCCTTCTCCCTATCCCACACTCCACCTAGGCAACACCCTGTGATCCCTTTGTTCTTACTTAATCTCTTCTAGGCCTGGCCCACACCCTCCTTTATCCTTGCCTTTTGTCTCCTTCAGCCTGGCCCAAATCTTATCTAAACTATCTATTCACAAGCTCCTCTTGGTCAGCTCTGACCTTTGTCTATGCACTGAGGCCCGTCCTGTCTGGTCAGCCCTGACAATGGCAGCCCTACCCTTTAAAGGTAAAGGCATGTACCCCTCTCACTCATATATATATGCAGCCCTGTTTGTCTGTATGTTATACTGACTATTGGCACTTGGTTATTCAGGACCCTATAATATAATTTGTGCAATATGACCACACTCCCTGACTCCCATAAATACCCAGTCTTTTCAAGGACCAAGATTGCCATAGTTTCTCCCCTTCATACAACAGAATCATTGAAGACAATTCTTACAAGGAGAAATTCAAAGTTCCCCAGGAACAATTTCCTAACAAACTTATGGAAGACTCGAACCTCCCAGATGAGATGCAGATACACACAAAAGACAGTTTTGCCCTGAAATTAAACACCAAATTGCTTCTGTGTTGATGAAGTCAATCCCTCTTTCACTGGGGTTTAACAGGTCATGGACTGACAGGGTCCAAAGGGATCTGTCTTAAGAGCAAGAGGAGAAAATCTGAATTTTCAAGAATGATACAAAAAAAGGACAATATTTATTTCAGTTTTTATTAAACTTTTAGGATTCCTGTCACAACTATTTCAGTTGTAGCTTCAAGCCCACCCCATGCAAGAGGCCTAGTCTCTAGAACTGTTGCCTCCAAATTTTTCTGATCACACAGCCTATCAGTTTAAAAACAAAGTTTTGGCATTTAAACCACAATATTTGTAAATATATTTATTTGTATATACTGTACATACTCTATGTACCATTGTGTACATTACAAAAGGAATTTTTAAAATATAAAAATAAAATTTAAAAATGCAAAGCACTAGGTCAGAGTTCCCAAAATTTTTCAGCTTACCATCCCCTTTTCAAAAAAAAATTAATCAGCACTACCCTGGAAAGTTACTTTCTTTCACCCTTTAATGTTTTTTTTTTTCAATTTGCACCATTTCAAAAAGATATAAAATATATTTTTAAAAATTAAAAATCTTAAATTTAATAATGTGTTTTTCCCCTGCACTGAAGCTTTGATGATGCAATATTGCATCATGTGACTCTATAGTATCATATTGTAAAAAGTAGTTACCCATACATATTCCAATCAATATAATAAAGCAGGACAATGTACAACATGCTCACCTGCCAATTCTTGCTTATTAAGACCTGTTGGCAAACTTGACCATTGATTGGTTATAATTTGCATTTACTGTTTACTGAGAAAATAACGTAGTCACTACAACTTGAATTCTGTTATACAACAGATGAAACTTGTATAAATGGTTTTTCAAAATTTTCTTATCTTCTCCTCTTTCTTCCTCCACCCCCTATTTTTATTTAAAGCCCCCAATTGCACCTGAGGCTACTACCCCACGGTCATTCTAGTACCCCCCAGAGGGGTGTATTACCCGCTTTGGGAACATATTTGGCTATATAATGTCAACTTGAAGTTAAAAGACTACCAAAAAGCAAACAAAACTAGAAAACTGCCAAGAGTTCACCATGCAGCACTAAAGTACTGCAGTGCCTGAGGACAGGATTGAGGAGGGAGCTTCTTTTATTTTTCTTTTTATTAATTAATTTGTTTTCAACATTTACTTTCCCAAGATTTTGAGTTCTGAATTTTCCCCCATCTCTCCCCTCGCCCCTCCCCAAGACAGCATGCATTCTAATTACCCTTTCTTCCAATCTGCCCACTCGTCTATCACCACTCCCTTCTCTCCCTCATCCATCATCATGTTGCTGGGTGTGTCAATTTAGACCTTAAGTCTTTCTTTGTGGGTTTATATACACCTGTAATCAAGGACATTTGATTTTTAGCATCACGGCCAGGCTCCCTTTAAGAAAAAAAAAATGCATGTCCTAAAGCAGCAACAATGGCTTGGAACACCCCTGAGAGACTGGAGTGGTGAGTTAAATGTACAGGACCATACTCACTGCTCTCTCCATAAAGCACAGTTTTGGTGGCAAGATTCCCTTGGATACATGGTTCTTAAACCATGCTGAGAAGTGTCTAAGTAGCAGGTGACAACTCCCAACTCTTCAACATGAACCCCAGAGCCCAGAAACATCATAATTTTAAACTTCCCAAAGACAAAAACTGAGTCTTAAAGCTCTAATATAAAGGGAGAGAAATCCAGAATTCATTCTTTTAAGAACAGAACTGCCTAAAGTGACCGTTGAAAGCTATTTGTAAAAGGGATTGCTCTAGTTATAGTGTGCCTAACTATTCAAGTTGAAACTTTATGGTAGGAGTGGGGAACCTGTGGTCTTGAGGCCCCATGGGGTCTCCTAGATGCAGCCTTGTATACAGCTATAAAACCTGGCTTTGTAATTTGTATTCAAGAAAGCACAAAAGCTAAGATTACAACTAAGGATCACCTACCCAGCACTGAGTATAATTCTTCAGGGGAAAAAGAGATATTTAATGAAATATCTAAAATGACTTTCAAGTATTCCTAATAAAAAGACCACAGCTGAATAGAATATTTGATATTCAAATACAACTCAAGCGAAACACAAAAAGTAAACTGGAAAAAGTAATCCTAAGAGACTAAATAAAGTTAAACTGTTTACATTCCCATATGGGAAGATGATACATTGTAACTCCTCAGAACTCTATCATTATTAGGGCAGTTAGAAGGAGTCTATATAGACAAAGGGCATGGATATAGTCAATGATGTGGGTATAATATTAAAAAAGGAAGGAATGAGAAAAAGGAGGGCACTGCTGGGGGAAAGCGGGAGAGTTAGAATGAGGAAAATTTTCTAACATAGAAAAAGCTAGAAATTTTATAGTGGAGGGGAATATGAGGGGGTAAGGATTACAGGCCATGCTCAAACCTCATGCTCATCTGTATTGGTTCAAAGAGAGAAGAATATATAGATAGTTCTAGTTTTATATAAATTTGCAGTATGCAAATTTGATTTTTCATAAAGAATTCTAAAAGAAATTTGTATTCCAATTCTGATTCAAAAATCACACAGGATTTTATAATGTGCAGTATTTATTAGGAGAAATACCAGTGGATATGAGGGAAAATAGATTCCAGTTATTCTGGAGAACATTTTGGAAATATACCCAAAGGGACATAAAATTGTGCATACACTTTGACCCAGCAATACTGCTACTATATGTATACCCCAAAGAGATCAAAGAAAAAGGGAAAAGACCTCTACCAAAATATTGATGATAATTCTTTTTGTGGTGACAAAGAAGTGGAAATAGAGGGGATGCCCATGAACCAAGGAATGGCTGAACAAGTTGTGGCACATTACTCTGATGGAGTACTATTGTAAAGAAATAACAAGGAGGTGGTTTAAAAAATGCATGGCAAGATGTATGTGATTTGATACAAAGTGAAATAAGTATTAGCACCACACCCAGAAATAACTGGCCATGTAACCTTGAGCAAGTTACTTAACCCCGATTGCTTTATAAAAAAAAAATAAAATAAAATAAAGTGAAATGAGTGCTACTGGGAGATCATTGTACACAGAAACAACAATGATGATCAACTATAAAAGACTTAGCTACTCTGATCAATACAATTATCTGAGACAATTCCAAGAGTCTTCTTATACTCACAATGAAAACATTATTGATCTCCAGAGAGAGAACTGACGAACTCTTAGTAAAAATTGAAGTATATTTTTCTTGCTTTATTTTTTTTTGCTCTTTTCTTACAATATTGCTAATATAGAAATGTTTTATATAATTTCTCATTTATAATTAATTGATATAATTTTGTTTGCCTTCTCAGTGGGTAGTAGAGGAGGGAGGGTATTTAAACTGAAAATTGTTAAAAAGAAAATAATGTTTAAAATAAGTAAATATTTTTTTTAAAAAGAATAACATGAACAGCATAAGAAACCAGATGTTTCTGCTGTTATCAGTGATGCTTTAAGTCACTTGATCCTACATGTGTTCGGGGGCTGATGCTCTGTCTTCATCATCCAGGCATTGGATCCAGCACAGCTCCCACTGACACTCAGACTTTCCTACTGAAATTGATTCTGATGGAGATCCATTCATATTTACCTAACATCCATCTCTAAGGGACATTTTTTTCTTTTTTGTCTTAATAAATACCCCAGAGAATCTGGAAAGCAAAACAGATGAATTATCTTGGTTTCTTAAGAAGATTTTATGAAACTTGCATCTCTCATCCAACGATTATGAAAACAATGGGACAGAGAAGGTTTCAATATTTTATTCTATTTAATTTACTGTCCAGGAAAGTATTTTCTCAACAATACTAACTGAGATTTCCAGCATCTCAAATCCAGTGCTTTGTATAGAAGTTGAGGAATGGGTAAAAAGTTCCCCCTTTTCTAGCTTAAGACAAGGGACAACTGAACAAGTCCTTTATCTTCTGAGCCTTGTACATATCTGAGTCTAATAATATGTGTTCCTTTGAGAGATGGGGCAAGAGAAAGAAGTATGATTCTGTAAAATCCTCCCAATGTTAAGCACTAAATATCTTCTCTCACTTTGCCTGAATCAATGAGTCTTCTGTTCTTAAACTTCCATCTGAATTCACCCAGGCTAATCCTAAAAGTAAGTATGTTTCTTATTCCTCATTTTAGTTAAGTGTGAAACTTTCTAATTCTTGAACATCAGACGAATAGCTCTCTTGGTTTGTGTGTGTGTGTGTGTGTGTGTGTGTGTGTGTGTGTGTGTGTGTGTG
>NW_027186073.1:799210-815560 GCF_028583685.1 Petaurus breviceps papuanus | reverse complement strand
GTGTGTGTGTGTGTGTGTGTGTGTGTGTGTGTGTGTGTGTGTGTGTGAACTTTGTTGCTGTATCTTTATTGTTACTGAAGCTTTGCATGGACTAACTCTTGAGGCCATGTGCTTTGTGTATTATGTAAACATGACATTTTAGCATGTGGTGAGAATCCAGATGCTTTTGACTAATCCTTACAGGATTCTGTAGTATTTAAGAAGATGTAAAATTTCAGACAAGTAATGATATCTTTAGTCGAATAATTTCTAGGTAGAAAGGTAGACACTGTAAATAGTCACCTTATGTAATATTTAGAGTATGTTGTGGGTCATATCATTTGATATATGGAGATAAAATCAATAAAAACAAAATTATCAGAAGCAAGTTTTAATTCTGAAATGTAAAGGCAGGAACAAGGCAGTATTAAGAAGCACAGAGGATGGAAGAGAAGTAAATGACAGTGTGGGTCATAAGGACTTAGGTTTGTAGGAGAGCTTAGATATGTTTTAGTCTAAGACTTCATGTATATGTGTGTGAGGAAAAAGGGTCAGAGAAGCAGTGATTTTCAATGTCACAGATCTAGGAAATTGCAAAGTTATCTCTGGATTTGACCTGAAGTATCCTGAAGAACTCCCTTTTTAGTTTGACTTACAATTACTTACCTTTTACATAGGTGGCAAAGTGAATTAGTTCTGAGGACCTGGTTTCTAATCCTGCTTCTGATACTTGCTGTGTGACCTTGGATAAGATATTTAACCTGCCTGGACTCAGTGTTCTCATATGTACAATGAAGAGGTTAGACTAGATGGACTCTATAATACCTTGAAATACAATATCTAGTTCTATAACATACAAAATGAATATCCTCATCCTACCCCAAGTATAATGCAAGCTCCTTGACAACAAAGATATTTTTACATTCATCCTTTGTTTCCTCAATGTGTAGCCTGGACTTGTGTGTTTGGCAAGTACTTAATGCATGCTTCTTGGCTTGAGTTGAATACAGAATCCAAATCCAGTGCTCAAAATGCAGCCATCCATGAGGACATAATTATATTAAGATAATGCAAATCCACCTTCTCAGTTTTTTTACATAAATAAATAATCCATTAGAAAAGAAAATCAAAATTTTATTAAACATGTGTTTTTCACAATTTTATTAATAATAGTTCAACTCAATCCATCCCTGACACATACTATGTGACATTAGGCAACTAACTTCACCTCTTTGTTCTCTAGCAAATCCTCTAAGATTATTAAATAGCTGCAGAGAAAATGCCAACCTACATTGTTAGGTAAAGTTTCCTCACCTGTTCATATGCTTTGACGATTTACCAATTGAGGAATAACTTGTATTCTTATAAATTTGACTCAGTTCTTTATATATTTCAGAAATGAGGCCTTTTTTCAGAGAAACACTGTAAAAAAGTTTTTATCCCCCAGCCATTTATTCTTCTCTCTCTCTCCTTTCATCTTGTCAATACTTAAAAATGTTTTGCTTCTGACTACAACTTCTCCCAATCTTCCCTCCCTTCTATCACCCCCCACTTTTTTTTTATTACCTTCTCCTACTATTTTCCCATAGGATAATATAGATTTCTATAAGCAAAAGAGTGTGTACATTATTTCTTCTTTGAGCCTGTTCTGATGAGGATAAGTTTCAAGAGCTCTTTCTCCAGGTTCCCCAACTTAACTTCCATTGTAAATAGTTTTTTGGACTTCTTTTATGCAAAATAATTTAGCCCATTGTACATCTCCCTTGCCCCTTCTTCCAGTGCCTTCCTCTTAATTTTTTTTATATCAGCCCATTATAGTCAACTCACACCCATGCACTCTATGTATAGTCTTTGTAACGACCCTAAAAAATGATAACATTCTTGGGAGTTACAAGTACCATCTTCTCATGTAAGAATGCAAATAATTTTATGTTACTGAATCCCTTATGATTTCTCTTTCCTGCTTACCTTTTTATATTTATCTTGAGTCTTGTATTTGAAACTCAAATTTTCTATTAAGCTCTAGTCTTTTCATCAGGAATGCTTAAAAAACCTCCATTTTGTTAAGTATATATTTTTCCCTCGGAGGAATACTCAATTTTACTGGGGAGGTGATTCTTGGTTGTAATCCTAGCTCCTTTGTCTTTCAGAGTATCATATTCCAAGCCCTCTGATCCTTTGATGTAGAAGCTGCTAAATCTTGTGCTATTCTGACTGTGGTTCCCCAGTATTTTAATTGCTTCTTTCTGGATACTTGCGATATTTTCTCCTTGACATGGGAACTCTGGAATTTGGATTCCTCAGAGTTTTCATTTTGAGATTTCTTTCAGGAGATGATAGATGGATTCTTCCAATTATTTTCACCCTCTGATTTTAGGATATCAGGGCAGTTTTCTTTGATTATTTCTTGGAAGATGTTTGAGATGGAAATGCCTATTGGACAAATCACTATCCTGATAGTCTTATTTTATATATAATATTCTGTGGAGTATTGTTCAGTCCAAAACTTATATTTATAGATAAATACAAATATAAATTCAGCTCTAGATTGTCAACTGAAATCTTCCTTAATACAAATTTCAATAGCAAATAAGGTGATAGGTGTCTCATCCTGTTACAATATGAGAGTTTCTCCAGCTTTGTCTATATATTTTGAAATATTTTCATTTGGTTAAGTTTAAAAAGTATAAGAAGTTAATATATTGATACAAATTAAAGCATTTTTATCAAATTTATGTGCATCAACATTATTCCTGGTAAATTGAAGAAAAAGTATGTTTTATGATAATTCTACAGTTATGCTACAGTTTGGTGAGTTCTCAAGGTTGTTTAGAGTAATATATTCATAGGAAAGAAATTTACAACTGGTCAGTATAGGAACAATGAAAAAATGTATTTGTTTTTATTTACATAACCTTTATTGATTCATGATTCTGGACTCTTTATGGAAAGGCATTTCTTGTGCCAATGACTTAGCCTTGAAATATTGACCTAAACTCCTTAATTTCAATAAATCTGAACCAATCAATTTATTAATATTTCTTTGTCAACATAATGGCTGAATTCATGAAAATATAATATATAGAAGGCGTTTTGATCCCACTGTCATTCAGTGATTTAATCCTTGTACACTTTATCAGCTTTTACAATTCCTTAGGGAGATAATATCCGCCCACACCCAAATTATTTTTCTAGGTTTTTAAACTATTTATAATTTGCTTTGAAAATATTTATTAGTTATTTTTGGACTTTTTGGCAAGGAAATATTTTTCCATACTTTCTGCATATTGATGGGACATGATGTATATAGATATAGATAGCTAACAATATAGATTAACGGTGATTCACAACACAAGAAAGTCCTGATTCAAAGTTTTAAAGTCCAGATTAGAAGTCAGTAGAGACTCAGGCTCAGAGAATCTGATGAGAGAAACTCCTTACAGAAGGCAAGGCATTCAATGAGAGAAAAAGAAGCTGCTGAAATTGAGAGGCTAGTGGAGTTGAGGAAGACTAGTTCAACTGAGACAGACAGGTGCTGTAATTACTGCAAAAATCTGATCTTGTTGGAGGAAAGCTTGGGTGCTGGATGCTGATTAGAGAAAGCAGCATCAGATGATGTATGAAGAGTCTATTGGAAAGATTGCCTTGCTCTCTAACACCAACTATAATTTTAGAGAGGGAACCTCTCAAAGTCTTGCCTACATTGCCCTTTATTGCCACCTCTGGTGCAAGATCAAGGAAGACAGATCCAAATAGCTGCAGATCCCAGGATTAAAGGCAATTGTTTTTTTCCACAGGAAATAAAATGTCATGCTACTTCTATACCTAGCTGAGGAAACACATGTGGAAAGCTCCACAACTCCCAGGCTTATGGCTGCTGTTATCTAGAAAAAGGCTACACTTTTTCAGTAGCCTAAGAATGGCAGAGAAATGGCTTCCTTCAGCAGGAGAGCAGAGAAACTCTTAAGAAGAGTGGTATTGAATAGTAGATAATAAGTGGTGCAAACTATTTCCTAAAGAGGCTATAGCCACCCAGGCCTGTGCTAAAGAGTCTTGAGTTGCCCTTTGCACATTCTCTTCTCAGTTGCGTCACTGTTAGGATGGGAGTGTGTGACCAAGATTTACAGGTGTAGAAAATCATGTTTTGATTATTACTACTTTTGCCTTTTATTTCACAAAATAAGGCTATGTTAATTATAGATTTTGTTCTCTTAATAAATGTCTCATGTTTAAGTTAATGGTATTGTGATGAATTTGTGTAAGAAGCATACAAGTAGGGCTCACAAGCTATTGTTGTGAATATTATACATATGTCTACTCCCATATTAGGGTTACTTCAGGGAGTGAGTGGTAGCCAGCCATAACCTGCCAGTGTAGGAGAACAAGTGAGGTGAACAGGCTAGCCCTAGATCAGGAAGAGGGAGAGCCTTGGGAGAAGTGGGGATTGATGTCACCTCCTTTGTACAAGGTACACATACACCAACATCAATTGTGAAATGACTCAGATTAGGCAACAGTTTATTCCTTTGTGACTTTTGAAAAAGTATCACCACCTGTGGAGAGGGAAAGACTTTATGACTAAACAAGAATTAGAGAACATTATAAAATGTAAAATGGATGATTTTGAGTACATGAAATTGAAAAGCTTCTGTACAAACAAAGCCAATGTAACCAAGATTAAGAGGGAGGTGGGAAATTGGGAAAGAATCTTTACAACCTATGTCTCTGACAAAGGACTCATTTCTAAAATATACAGAGAATTGAGTCAAATTTATAAGAATACAAGTCATTCCCCAATTGATAAATGGTCAAAGGATATGAACAGGCAGTTTTCAGAGAAAGAAATTAAAGATATCTATAAGCACATGAAGAAATGTTCTAATTCACTATTGATTAGAGAAATGCAAATCAAAACAACTGAGGTACCACATCTCACCGGTCAGATTGCCTAAGATGACAAAACAGGAAAATGACAAATGCTGGAGAGGATGTGGGCAAATTGAAACACTAATGCATTGCTGATGGAGTTGTGAACTGATCCAGCCTTTCTGGAGAGCAATCTGGAATTATGCCCAAAGGGCTATAAATACTTTCATACCCTTTGATCCAGCAATACCACTCCTAGGTTTATATCCCAAAGAGATCATAGAAATGGGAGAAAGATCCATATGTACAAAAATGTTTATAGCACCTCTTTTTGTGGTAGCAAAGAATTGGAAATTAAGGGGATGCCCATCAATTGGGAAATGGCTGAACAAGTTGTGGTATATGCATTTTATGGAATATTATTGTGCTATAAGAAACAAGGAGTATATAGTCTTCATATTTACCTGGAGAGGCTTAAAAGAACTAACTGATGCTGAGTGAGAAGAGTAGAACCAGGAGAAATGTGTACACAATTACAGACACAACATATGTGTGATGACATACTTTGATAGACTAGACTCTTCTCAGCAATGCAGTGATATAAGTCAATCCCAAAAGACTCATGATGGAGAAAAATATGTGCATCCAGAGAAAGAACTAGAAAGAACTAAGATTATATCCAGGTGGAAGCAAAATACCTGATCTTTTTCCTTCTCTTATTTGGTGTCTTATTCTCTTATTTTATGTCCTCTTTACCATTTTTCATTCCAGCTGGTAAAATCTGTCCTTCTAACCTGACTAATGTATAATGTGAAAGTATTCACAGATCCTGTACTTGACTATAAGCCACCATGGTGGGGAGGGAAGGGAGGGGGACAAAATGTGAAACTCAAGGGATTTTGGAATTGAATCTTGTAAACTAAAAGGAAATAAACAAATTAAAAAAAGAAAAAGTATCACCAGCACAATTATGGAAATGAATGTAAAATTACAGGATCTAGACTGCATTATCACAAATTCTGTCAGTGAATAAAAGGTTGAAATATTATGTATGTAGGGGGGCAGTGGTAGTCGGTGAAGGTCTGTTGTTTTGTTTTGTTTTTACCTTGATGTTGGTGAAGAAATAGGAAGGAGAAATAAGAGATACTAAAGGGCAATACTTTGAACTTGTACCTGTACTTGAACTCAGGATGTATTAGATTTCTCTTTGCTACTTACTATTGTAATTGTCTTATTTAATATCCTAGCACCTCATTCTTCTCAAATAATTTCCTCCCTGTGAGGCAATAACAACAAAGTTAATGAACAAAGGAATATTTCTCTTCACCCAAGCTTAGATTTACAGACCCTAGGGTTGCATCTTAGAAATAATTAATGCCAACCCCCTGATTGGATATTCCTTGTCTTCTTTTGAAGTCTACTAATGAAAACTAAGATAAACTCAGGAATGCTGAGGTCTCTACTGCTCAATATAGATAGCATTTAGTTCTGAGTGGATAAAGAGATTGCCTTCACTAAGAATTAGACCCTATGGGAGCAGGTCTAATCCCTTGGGGGTTCAAAATCATCTGCCCTAGGGATAACCTGTTAGGAGAAAACATGAACTTTCAGGAATAATAAAAGGAAGACTTCTCTTTGATGGTGTAATGACTGGGGCCTGTAAATCATACTACTAGGTTGAGCCTCAGCCTGAACTCTGGGGTTAATTCTATGTTAAGAGAGAGATTCCAAGGATCACAGGGGTGAGAACCCAGCCTAAATATCCCTGTGATTTTTTAATTTCCTCTCCCCACACTGTCATACTTGTGTCTTTATATTTGCTATATTGTAACATATGTTTCTCTAACACAATTGATAATGTCTGTCTTAACAAGAATCATGTCCTTGAAAAAGCAATAATTGTAGCTTGGTCCTTATCTGATAATGGACCACCATTCCATCCTAGGATGCCAACTTCCCATCTCCTTGACATCTCCTGTTGCTAATGCTCTCAAGGGTATCATGAGCCCTGCTTACTATCTAATGCCAGACCACCCCTGACTGGCCTGACCATATGCCTTCTAATGCCCCTTCCTGGAAAAACAGTCTGATTTCCTACCCTGCCACTATAGATACTCCTGGCCTCCAGATCATAATTACCTTTAATGCAGTGCAATCCATTGCCATCTGAGCCCAAAACATCTCAGATATCAAGAAATCCACTAACCATTAACTTCTGTAAAAATGCACAGGGCAAAGTGGTCAGCCTTAAAAGGGAAATATATTTTTTATCCTTGTTCAAGTAATCTGGTCTCTCTTGGTCCCCAGTTTCCCATCTGTGAAATTGGAAGCTTTTGACTAGGTTAGCTTGAGGGTCTCTTCCTGCTGTAAAATTCTGATTCTGTATACCTTTATTTTTTAAAGCAATTGGGGTTAAGTAACTTGCTCAAGTTTACACGGCCAGGTGTTTCTGGGTGGATGCTAAGTATCTGAGCCTGGATTCGATCCCCAGGTCATCCCAACACTGGGGCCGGTGCTCTCACTCACTGAGCCACCTGGCTGCCCCAGTGAATCTGTATACTCTTACTCCTAAGAGGAAAAAGCCTATATATATACACACACGCATATAGACCTCCCACTTGGAAATTAATTCCTTCCAAGTTTACTCTCTTGTTTAAATTTAAAGTCAAGGTTTACTGGCTACATTGCCTCAGGCCTATAAACCCTCCATAATGGAAAAATAGCTCACTCAAGCAATTTGATTCAACTGAGCTTCACTCCCAGTCTCAGTCCCTCATGGAACTGAAGCAACTGGTATTCTTTACTGACTAATCTAGTACGTACTTGATGATCACACTTGTGAAGGTTTAAGTTATGTTTGTCCATTTTATTTTCAAAGAGGACCATGAGATCAGGGAAATGATGATGTGACTTATAGGTGACTTTGATTTGAAGGAGGGAGGGCTGTGCAAGGTCACCAGTCTCACTTTCTCCTCCAGAGCCAAGTGACCAGATATTCATCAGGACAACTGGAAATGTCCCAGGATGCAGTGGGAGACACTGACCCTTTTAGGTTAAGGTCTTTTCAGGTTTTCACTTTGAGTGAGGTGATGCCCATTCAGTGAATAGAACTCCTTAAGAAGTGAGTCAAGGGATGGCTCCTTTATTAAAAAAAATCAAAGTGGGAAGAAAAGACCCTCAGGGTTGCTGGTCAAAACAGATAGTTACTGCTGACATTCACTCTGAGCCAGGAGGACCCAAACTATAGTCCTTAAGTGAAGCTTGGGCAGGTACCTGTTGTGGTCCAATCTATGAGCTCCAGAGTGAAAAGTCATTCAGTGGACTATATCCTACCTTCTGGAGAGCTTCTGGAAGCCATAAGAAATAAAAGTACATACAAAATTAAAAAACAGAGTACATACAAGCCTGAAAGGATCACTGCCAGAAGTAGGTTGCTCGCATTGAAATATTGAAACCTAGACTAGTAGTTAAAGTCTGTTCCTGGCCACAATTCCCTGAAGCACAGAAAACTGTTGCTTTTCATTCTGAATGATTGAAAACTAGCTTACACTGTAACCTATTGCTCCTTCCTCTGTAGACTCTCTATTCCAGCGATTCTTAATCTTTTTCAGGTCATGACTCATTTTTTCCATATGGTAAAGACTATGGACGCCTTCTTAGAATAATATCCTTAAAGAATTGAAGGAAATTCTAAATTTCAGTTGGAGACTAGTTAAAATAAAGATGCAATTTTTCTCCTGCTTCCAAGATCAACTTCAGACATCTTCATTAATTGCTTTAAAGCAACCCCTCCTAAATGAAGCTTACCTCCAATGACCCTGAGACCTCAACAATCTCTTTTGAAGCCTTTGCAACAGACTATATGCATGGAAGTTATCCAAACAATCTTAGCTTATATCCTAGGATAGATCACTGGATCTGGAAGTCAGAAAAATCTGAGTTTTACTCTGGTCCCAGACATTTAATAGCTCTGTGACCCTGGGCATATCATTTAACCTCTGTCTGCATCAGTTTCTTCATCCTAAACTGAGGATAATAATAGCACCTACTTCCCAGGGTTACTGTAAGGATAACATGAGGTTATGATTATACAGTGATTTGAAAGCCCTAAAGCATTATATAAATGCATGTTATTCAGCTCTTACCTCTGAAGTAGAGCTGTGCATGTTAACCCTGGAGAGCCATACCTACTACTCTCAGAATCAGATCTCTCTGGGGAGATCATATCAAATTAAATTCCCTAAGCCATCCTTATAAATGCATAAGTATCTGGTGGCTATCTCAGAAACTTCAACTTTAACTCCCAGATTAGAGCTATTATTTCCTAATTCTGCCAGAAATCAGAGATTCCTAAAAAGACTCCCATGTTTAAAGCCTCTTGTGAAGGATTCAAAACTCATTTTGAGGGCCTAAGGAGCACTGAAGGAAAGTCCAACCCTGATACAAAATAGCCCCAAACTTGCAATAAAACTGACTACTCCCATTGTACATAATAACAGCAATATTGTAATGATGATCAGCTGTGAAAGACTAAACCACTCTGAGCAATACAATGATCCAGGACAATTCCAAAGATCTCATGATGGAAAATGCTATCCAGCTCCAGAGAAAGAGCTGATGGAGTCTAAGTGCAGGGTGAAGCATACTTTTTTTTTGCTTTCTTTATTTTTCTTGTTTTTCTTTTTGCAACATGGCTAATAAGAAATACATTTTAGCAAAATTTAACATTTATAATTGATCTTACATTGTTTGCCTTCTCAGTGGGTGGAGGAAGGGCAGGGGGGAGAGACAATTGGGAACTCAAAGATTTTTTTTTAATAAATTAAAAAAATAAATAATATATATGATTTTTTAAAATGACTACGCCAGTCTTATGCTACCATTTTTGAGACTCTAGTAGAAAGAAATAACTAAAAAGCTTAACCAGGGTGGTGATGCACATGTTGCAAGTACCATTTTGGTTCTTAATTGGTCTGAGATAGATACAGGGGAGTAAAAATGTCGTGCCCTCCATTCTGGTAGTATCAGTGAATCGGGGTTAAAGAAAATCACCCTGAAAAGTGTTTATATAGAAACTCATGGGACTGACCACAAATAATGATAAGATAATGAGTCTATGAAGGGGAATAACAGCTAGAACTAGTAATGGCATTTAGAAGGAGACAACCTTGAACCACAGGTTTCCAAGCACATAAATTGTGACTACCCCTACCTTGTCCACTAAGCCGATGCTAACTCGCTTTGCCTACCCAATAGAAATAAGGAGCAAACTCTGGAAAATACAACTAATTGTGAGACTGTAAGAGAGCCTAAGACACAACTAGGTACAATGGATAGAGTACTGGCCTAGAGTCAGGAAGACTAATACTCCTCAGTTCAAATATGGCTTCAGACACTTATTGTCTGCATGACCCTGGACAAGTCACTCAACCCTGTTTACCTCATTTTCCTTATCTGTAAAATGTGCTGGAGAAGGAAATGGCAAACCTCTTCAGGATCTTCACCAAGTAAACCTCAAATGGAATCAAAGAGTCAGACAAGACTGAAACGACTGAACAACAACAAGGGGACCCAAAAAAGAAGCATCTTTCCCAGTCATGAATGTTAAACTCAGTGATTATGAGTGAGTCAATCTTGTGAAACTTTCTAAAAAGCTGAGTTTTGCCCCCAAACATGCATCCTAGTCAAATTTTGATTGACTGAGGCACTAACTATGGATTAAATAACCAACATCAGAATTAATAATAAGGCAATCTGTTGAGCATCCTGAACTTTACTTTGAAGGCATAAGTTTTGGATAAGACTGTGGATAAGGAAACACTCTTCAGGAGCATCAACCAGGGAAGCAGCACAATATAATGGAACCAAAGCTGTATTTGGTGTATGAAGATATCATTTGTGAGAACAAACTCTAAAATATGAAATAGTTTTAGAAAAAAAAATTATTAGATCATTTGGCAAAGCAGAATGAGCCATAAAGAAGACCTAGGCTCTGAAAGCTTTTCATTATATAGCAGTTAGAAAAGAGTACCCACACATGAACCACATGAATGCAATCAAGCAATTTTGCTGAGAAGACCACTTGAAAGCAAGATAGTTCAAGATGTATACAGGTAAATATAAACATTTAATAAAATTTAGGAATGCCCAAAAGACAAGTTTAGGTAGACCCAAACCAAGATTTTTTTGGGAATCAAGGACTTAAGGGATTTTAAAATTCCTTGTAGTCATCTCCAACATTCCTGGAGAGTTATTGAGATCAGGATGACATTCTGGGTGCAAACAATCTCTAATGAAATAAAGTTGGATTTAAGCAATATAATTAATAAATTTTCAAACAGTATAATAGATGAATACACAAAGGACAGATTTAAATTCCTGGTCAGGTATGTGACTGGTGTGTTATTTTGGGCAAGTAACTCCCACTCTTTGGGTCTCACTTTGCTTATGTCTGAAATTGTGGGTGGAGGGTAGACCAGAAGCATTCTAGGAACCTGTTAGAGTTCCAAATCCAATTAACCTAAGAGGAGGATTAGCAATGGTGATTGCTAAAAAGAGAAGACTATTGAGACAGTTTTAAAATGCATAGAAGATAATGGAAAGAAGGCCAGAAAGAAAAACAGACCAGTAGGAGAGTTTTGAAAGTAAAATGTGAAATTTATTATATGCTTTTTTTTTTTTTAAAGAAGCAACTGGTATAAAATGCTTCCTATACAATTCTCCTTTGGGCCTCTCACGTGAATATGGAAATGCCCTTTTTGGTGTTAAAATTTGGAATTTAACAACTAAACAAAATAAAAAAAGAGTTGATACAGTTCCTCTTTGGCCTGGGAATATTCATGTACTTGTTGGCAATAGGTGTGCACCATGAAATATATATATGTATATATATATATGTATATATTAACCACAGTTCTCAGAAACCTTTGCTGATGTGAAAGAGAAAAGAAAACATTTTCAAAGTTTACAGATAGAGACAAAACCAAAGTGACAGCTCCATTTTCATATGGATCAAGCTACGCCAAAGGTAGAGATGTCTTTAAATATAATGTTGTCTACAATCATTACCTCAATGGCTCTCATGCTAACTCATTCATTTTCATCCTGAGAAATATATAAATGAAATAAGTTTTCAAGTACTCCATTTCTTAATGGATTACATTTCCCTGAAAGAAGGGACTGCTGAAATCAAGATGTTAAACTATGAAAGACAGAATTAATACTGCCTCATTCTATGTTCCTGACTCCCTAACTGATTTTATATTTTTCCTAATCTATATACTCTGATTAGTTGAAACTTTTCAAGCAGTCTTTTTAATTGCACACAGATGCTACAATTAATCAAGTAACTAATCTTCTTTCATGTTAACCCACTTTACATTTAGCTTTTTTTTAAATCAATGGGTGGTCATCTTAAGGACATGTTGGATTGCCTATACCACCCATTCATTTTTTGTATTTAAACAAATTTTTATTGATACCTTTTTGTTTTTTATCACTAGCATTTCTCTCATTATCCCTCCTAATTCCTTCAAGAAAGCCCTGTCACACAGCAACATTTTGCAAAGAAAAGGAGAAAAAAATCAGCAAAAGTAATTAACACATCGAAAAAATCTGAAATTATATGCAATATGCTATATCCATGGTCCTTCCATCTCTATAAAGAATGGAGATGAGGTTGTCTTCTTGCATCTGTTCTTTGGATCTGTGCTTGTTCTTTGTATTTTGAAACATTCATTTTTGACTGTTTTATGGACATTGTTCTTTCCATTTCCATTATTTTACTTGTCTATATTATTTTCTTTATTATTCTTACTTCACTCTTTCTTAGATCATATAAATCTTTCCATATTTCTTTATGTTCATCATATTTGTAATTTCTTCTACTAGAGTAATATTACTATATATTCATGAATTGTAATTTATTTAATTAGCATAAATGAGATTTCATAGGAAGACATAGGAGACATATGGGGAATCTCATTAATTAATTAAATTAATCTCATTAATATGTAAAATATTCCTCAATAGCTAATGAAAGCTTTTATTCCATATGAAATTATAATGGTTAAATTTATGCCAATTAAATAAAATGTTGTTGAAAATTTCATTCATTTCATTTCTGCAAAATTTGCATAGTTAATGAAATTTTCTATGTGTCCAGATTTTAGGAACACCCTATAGTTTAGAATTTTCTATCCATTGGGCATCTATTTTGTTTTCAGTTCTTTACTATCAGAAAAAGGGATGTTGCTATATAGAGAGACTTTCTTTGTTTCAGTGACCTTTTGGGAGTATAATCCTAGTATTGAAATCTCTGCATCAAAGAATATGGGCAGTTTAGTCACTTTATTTGCACAATTACCAATGGCTTTCCAAAATAACTGCACTAATTCACAGCTCCTCTAGTAATTCCTTAGTATACCTGTCTTCCTATGAAAGGAACTCCTCCAAAATGGACTATTCTCAACTTTAATCATCTTTACCAATTTGTTGACTATGAAGTGAAACTTCAGGGACATTTTGATATATGTTCCTCTTATTACCAATCATTTAGAGTTACTTTGAAATCTGGTTGTTCATCATTTGTAATGACTCTTTGGAGAATTGTTTGTTCTCTTATAAAGAAGGGGTCAAAGGATGTGAACAAATACTGCAAGAGACTGGAACACTGTTCCTCTTCAGCTTCTACAATTTAGAAGGTTCCTGGTCTTCTCTTTGTACACCCTGGCTAAGGTCTGCTTAATTTGTTTTGTAAAACTAATGATGTTGTGTTTAATTAATGTCTTCTGTATATGGCTCTCCAGAGACCTCTTTGTTTGTCTTCTGAATAAAAGTCCCATACCTGCTGAAAAATGCAATGTCATGCATTGAATAACTACTGGTAATCATAACACAGTCATTCTCTTCCTAGACACATTACAAACAAGAGTTCCAGAAACTTCGTATTGATTAGAATATTTTCCATGTACTACAAGGACATAGCTGCATGGATTCAAGTGATAATGACCTCAGATTTGATGCCTTCTTCTCTCTGATAAAGAAATAAGCATTAGCTAATACCCTTTGAAGTTTTATGGCAAGATTGGATCCCAAAGTGCCTCCTGCTGTCCAAGTCCTGAGAGTTTCCATGAGGGTTTTCTTTTGTGAGAGCAAAGGGAGAAAGAGTTGGTCAGAAAGCATTGGATATTTTAGAGAACTGAAAAATTCATACTACCTTCTTATTGGGAATTACTCAACGAACAAAATTTAAATTCAACTTCCTATTTAAAAAAATTAAAGCAAAGTGAGTATAATGACTATTCTTGTCTTTCTGTCTAGAATATAAAAGAAAATAGTTTCTGGATTATTTTCCCTTCATCCTGTTAGCCTTTTTTTTCTATTATTACTGAAAAATAATGTGGATTTCAACATTGTTCAAATTCAGAAATCAGGGAAATTATTGGGGAAGTCATTGTGAGGTATGTAGTGATGACACCTAAGATGTTACTTTTTTAACCCTTAAAATTATATATTTTTTAAATTTATTTATTTACCTTTAGTTTACAAAATTCAGTTCCATAAGTCTTTGAGTTGCAAATTTTCTCCTCCCTCTCCCTCCCCAACCCCCACCCATGGTGGCACTCAATCAAATATAGGATTTACAAATACCTTCACATTAAACGTTATTCAGGTTGTAAAGAAGGATTATAACCAATGGAATGATCAATGGGAAAGAGGAAACAAAATTTTTAAAAAAGAAAGAGAGTAAGTAGTTTGCTTCAATCTGCATTCAGACTCTGGAGTTCTTTCTCTGGATGTGGATATCTCTTTCCATCATGAGTTTTTGGAGTTGTCTCATAACCTTACATTGCGGAGAGAAGCCCAGTCTATCAAAGTTAGTTGTCACACATACATTGTGTCTGTAATTGTGTACAAATTTCTCCTGGTTCTGATCTTCTCACTCAACATAAGATGTTTCTTTTAAACACTTAATTCAGGTGCAAGCAATGGCATGCATCCTACTGCTGACATGTTGGTATAGGGTAGACCCCTAGATGTTTAGTTGAATCACTATTCCTTGACCATGAACATTCTGCTATATAAATCACAGTGGGGACAGTTTTGTTACAATGATCCATTCCCTTAGAGCCAACACTGCCTGCCTGTGTGGGAAGAAAAGTGTTGTTTACACTTTTGGACACAGCTCTACACAGCTGCCAATTCAGCATATTAACATCCCCCCACCAAAAAACAAAACTAAAGTCCTGCATGGAAAATTATTTGCACCCAGCAAATTAGCAACCTAAAGGAACAAAAGCTTACTCACTCCACAGGCTATATGATTATGGGCAACTCAACAGACCACTGAGATCCTTTGTTTCTCTTCTAAACAGTGGAGATCATAACAACCGTAGTATCCACCTCACTGAGATGTTGTGTGGCTCAAATAGAATAACGTAAGTAAAATGTTTTTGCAAAATATATTATACTCTATCTGTGTCAATAGTAGTAGTAGTAGTAGTAGTGGTGGTGGTAGTAGTAGCAGCAGTAGTAGCAAGCAACAACAGCAGGAACAGAAGCAGCTGCAGAAAAGAGTGAATTTTCAATAATAGTTTCCAGCATGTAGTAGCTGCTGAATAAATGCTAGTTGACTGATTATTGATGGTGATGGTATTATTTTTAAAAGAGTAGCAAGGAACAGTCAAGTGTGCCCAAAACATGTAACTGCAAAGTCTTTTCTTTTTTGTCTTTAAAATTGCATCGCTAGACCAAGGATATTAAAAGCTGACCAAGGGGGCCGCTGGGTGGGGCAGTGAATAGAGCATCAGCCCTGGAATTCAGGAGTACCTGAGTTCAAATCTGGCCTCAGCCACTTAATACCCCAAAAAAAAAAAAAAAACCCCAGCTGTGTGACCTTGGGCAAGTCACTTAGCCCCAATTGCCCTCCATAAAGAAAAAAAAAAAGCTGACCAAACAGGGAGAAGTTAAATTACTTGAATAAAACCTGTGAGCTGAAAATAAGTCAGATTGGGGGCTTCTTACTGGTTCTCTGGATAATGTTCTGAATGAAGGTTTGCTCTGAACTAAAGTTTGAGGGTGACTGTTAATCATATAAGAGAAAGTGGTTTCCTTAAAATCATAAAAAGACAGAGTGGATGGGGATAGATCACTATTCACTGGAATGAGGAAAGTACTTTTATTCATGTAGGTCTGCATTTCTAATCTTTGAGAACAGCCTAGTACAAACAGATGTTAAATGACTTGCTCAGTTTTAAACCATCTGCAAGTGCTAGACACAAAACTTGAAGACACGTCCTTTTGGCTTGAAGGCTAACTTTCTATCCACTGGGCTATGCTGTCTATCAAAAGATGTAGACAGGAGAAAAAGAAGTGTAGGTGTGTGCCAGAGAGAGGTTCATCAGCAAGACTCCCTTGTGCTTCTGCCTACAGTGAGAAATGGCTCAATTTCAAAAAGCAGGAAAATTTGACAGGAGATCCATATATATATATATATATATATAT
>NW_027186073.1:796173-798810 GCF_028583685.1 Petaurus breviceps papuanus | reverse complement strand
GAGGGAGAGGAAAGGGGAAGGGGAGGAAAAGGGAGAGGGAGAGGGAGAGAGAAGCTTTCTATTTGGTTAGTGCATGTTGTAGAAGAAATTTAAAATAAAAAAGAGGCATTTTATAAAAATTCTATGTCAGGGTTAAAAGTTAGAAACACTTGACCTAATTAAATGGATTCTTCACCACTACCACTCTCACAAGAATCATGTTCACTCCTTTGATTCCTAGGCTGATTTCTGTTTTATTCATTTGTACAGTTTTGGCAGAAATCAGAAGGTAGCTATGAGAAACCAGACAACAGTAACAACCTTCATTCTTCTGGGCCTGATAGATGATCCAGACTTACAGGTTGTCATTTTTCTCTTTCTCTTCCTAACATACACACTGAGCATTGGAGGAAACCTCAGCATCATCCTTCTTACCCTTCTGGATCCCCACCTCAAAACACCCATGTATTGCTTCCTTCGCAATTTCTCCTTTTTAGAAATATCCTTGACATCTGTTTGTATTCCCAGATTCCTGGTCAGCACTGTGACCATGGACAAAAGGATTTCCTATAATGCTTGTGTTGTCCAGTTGTTTTTTCTCATACTCTTGGGGTCCTCAGAGTTTTACCTCTTAGCTGTCATGTCTTATGATCGCTATGTGGCCATCTGCAAGCCCCTGCATTATTCAAGCATCATGAATAGCCAAGTGTGCACCAAGCTTATCCTTGCCTGTTGGCTGGCTGGCTTACTGTCAATTTCCCCGGGTCTTATCATGGGCCTCCAACTGGATTTCTGTGATGCCAATGTCATTGATCACTTTGTTTGTGACTATTCTCCTGTTCTGCAGCTCTCCTGCACTGACACTCAGGTCATTGAGCTGTTGAGTTTTTTCTTAGCCTCACTGACTCTCCTAGTCACTTTAGCTCTCGTACTTCTCTCTTATGCAAACATCTTCAAGACAATTCTGAGAATACCCTCCAGAGAGCAAAAGAAAAAGGCTTTTTCAACATGTTCCTCTCACATTATTGTTGTCTCCATCTCTTATGGCAGTTGTATCTTCATGTATCTTAAACCCTCAGCCAAGGAAAGAGTAGCCTTTAACAAAGGGGTAGCCATCCTCACCACTTCAGTGGCCCCCCTTCTAAATCCTTTCATCTATACTCTAAGGAACAAACAAGTAAAACAAGCCTTCAGATCTGTAACCAGAAAAATATTTTTTTCAATCAAATGAAAACTCTTTCATATAGTAGCTTTGTATGGAACTCGACAAATCTTCTATGTGCGTAGTCATAATGATGTTACTCTTCTGCTCAAAATCATTCTAGCTGGTTTCCAGTTGCCTACTGAATAAGCTCATACATTTTGGTTTCACATTTAAGGCCTTCTACAGGCTGCTACCTCCCTACCTTTCCAAGCTAATGTCTTAGTAGTCTATACTTTTGTTCAACTGGACTATTCCCTTCAAACATCTAGCACTTTCTTTTCTCTCTATCTTTGCTGATACTATTCCTCATAGTTGGGCTATTTGTTTTTGTTTTCTTTTCCTCGCCTCACCCATCTCAACCTTGTGGAGTTCCTTGCCTGTTTTTAAAAGCATAATTGGCATGCATATCCCCCTGAAGCCTTGCCTCATCACCCAAACATTAACAACCTTTTCCTTTCCAGACCTAACAAACATTGCTATCTCTCCCATATTGTTAAATATTACATAGTTTTGGATTTTATTTATTTTTGGTCATATCTTCCTACACACCTATATGCTCCATGAAAGGAGGGACAATGTCTCATATAAAATCTATGTATTCTCCCCTCTCCTCAGTGACTTGTACAGTATTTTGGGCAGAACAGACACTTAATAAATATTTATTCAATTCAATTTGTATTTGTTGAATCATAAAGACACAATAAAAGTCTTTTAAAAAGCAGTACATTCCATGTGTTCTCATTCCTTCATTTTAAGTAATTCAATTCATCTCATTAAAAGAATCTTTGAGTCTCTCTCCCCTCTGCTTACTGTTTTCGTAAGTTCTATTAGCTTTATAGATTGGAAGTGGAGAATACATCTTCTGTAAAACCTCCATAGCACTCAGTACATGATACATATTATAGTACATTCTCAACAGGGAATAATCTGTTTTATGGTCATTACGTAAACCTTGGTACTTAATTTTCTCCAATTTCATATCCCCTATAAAGAATTGCCCTGTTGACATAAGGAAAGCGTTTGCTCTACAACTGTGTTCATAGCATGAATATTCTTAGCATTCAAAGCCCCTGTTTCCATATAGTCACATAAATTAATGTGATTTATTATCATTTAATACCCAGAAAAAAATAGCATGGAGTGATTGTGTAATGCTATGACATCTCTAAGATTTCTCTTTTCTGTGTTTTTTTTTGTCAACTTGATACTTCAATAGTAACATGTGCTATATTATTAGAGACCTGTGCAAATGAATTTTCAGATTTCTTCCTTTATATCTATCTTAGTACCTAAAAATTACCTGTCCTTTTCAAGGAAAGGAAGGAAGAAAGGAAACAAAGGAGTAATAGAATGGAAGGAAGGAAAGAAGGAAGGAAGGAAGAAAAAAAGAAAGAAAGAAAGAGAGAGAGAAAGAAAGAAAGAAAGAAAGAAAGAAAGAAAGAAAGAAAGAAAGA
>NW_027186073.1:761689-796163 GCF_028583685.1 Petaurus breviceps papuanus | reverse complement strand
GAAGGAAGGAAGGAAGGAAGGAAGGAAGGAAGGAAGGAAGGAAGGAAAACTAAGGAGGTTTTTTCCATTTGTTGGTACTAGCTTTATAGGTGAAATCATATTTTAAGAATGCTCTCTTAGATGTTGTGGGGGTTAATCAGTTGGGATGAATGAGTGGAATTTGAGGATGGTGGCAATGGTGGAAGAACAGATAACAGATATCTAAAACTATAGGAATGATCTAAAGGACTCATTCAGGTTCCAGTGATTCACCTCTCTTCCCTAAATGTGTAGAACTACTCTTTAGAAAGATTGGATGTGTCAGATACATGCAATTATTATCTTGGGAGATATAGAACTGCAATCTTACCTCCTACAAGATGACCTGGAAACCTTTATGGCTAGGAGAGACCACTCCAACCATTATAAAGCTCCCTGAGAAATGAATCAGAGTATTCAAAAGTGGCACTCAGCAGCACACCTTCATTCTAGGGAAAGTTCTGCTCTTCTTTACCATCTTGGTCTATCTTTGGCCTAGCCAAACTCTTGGTTTCATAGATTGGAATGATAAATGGTCAAGTAGTTATCTGCCTCTCTTCCTTTCTACTCTGTCACATTGCTTACATCCAAACTTCTCTGCTCAGGTTGTTGACTCTAGAAAGAAACAAACTTTATTTGGGAAAATGGGTGAAGGAGTCCTGCCAGAGATGATATGATCCATGTGATATGATACAAATATGTTGTTGATATCTAAATCGGAAGAGTCAAAAACAGAGAAAGAAAATTATGGACCAATATCACTAATGAATATAAATACAAAAATTTTAAATAAAACATTAACAAAGAGATTACAACTTATCTCAAGTATAAAACACTGTGACCAGGTAAGATTTACATCAGGAATTCAGGGTTGGTTCAATATTGGGAAAACTATCTGCATAATTGACCATATCAACAGCAAAACTAACAGAAATCATATGATTATCTCAATAGATGCAGAAAAAAGTAACAAAATACAACACCTATTCCTATTAAAAACACTAAAGAGTATAGGAATAAATGGAGTCTTCCTTAAAATTATAGGTAGCATCTATCTAAAACCATCAGCAAGCATTATATGTAAGAGGGATAAGCTGGAAGCATTTCTAATAAGAATGGGAGTGAAACAAGGAGGTCCATTATCACCACTATTACTCAATGTTGTACTAGAAATGTTAACTTTAGCAATTAGAAAAGAAAAAGAAATCGATGTCATTGGAATAGGCAAAGAAGAAACAGTCATCACTCTTTGTAGGTGATATAATAGAATACATAGAGAATCAAAAAAAAATTACTTGAAATAACAAACAACTTTAACAAAGTTTCAGGATATAAAATAAACCCACATAAATTATCAGTATTTCTATGTATTGCTAACAAAGCCCAACAACAAGAGATACAAAGATCATTGCCATTCAAAGTTACTGTAGGCATTATAAAATATTTGGCAGTCTACCTGACAAAATAAGCCCAGAGACTATATGAACACAATTACAAAATATTTTTTGCATAAAGTCAGATCTAAAGAAAATATCAGTTGCTCAGGTGTAGACTGAGCAAATATAATAAAAATGACAACTCTACCTAAATTAATTCACTTATTCAATGTAATACCAATCAAATTACAAAAAAAGTTATGGAGCTAGAAAAATAATAACAAAATTCATCTGGAAGAACAAAAGGTCATTTCTAAAATATATAGAGAATTGAAGGGAATTTATAAGAATACAAGTCATTCCCCAAATGATAAATGGTAAAAGGATATGAAAAAGCAGTTTTCATTTGAAGAAATTAAAGCTACCTATAGTCATATAAAAAAGGCTCTAAATCACTATTGATTAGAGAAATGCAAATCAAAACAACTCTGAAGTAACACATCAATTTATCAGATTGAATAACATTACAAAATAGGAAAATGATAAATGTTGTAGAAGATGTGAGAAAATTGTAACACTAACACATTGTTGATACAGTTGTGAAGTGATCCATTCATTCTGCAGAGCAATTTGGAACTATACCTGAAGGACTATGAAACTGTGCATAATCTTTGATGCAACAATATTGTTATACTGTTTATCTATCTATTTATTTATTGATCTGTATCTGTATTTTTTATTTATGTATTGATTGATCTGTATCCCAAAGACATCAGAAAAAGGGGAGAGGACTCACATGTACAAAAATATTTATAGCAGTCCTTTTTGTGGTGGCCAAGAATTGGACAGATTGGATGCCCATCAATTGGGGAATGGCTGAACAAGATGCAGTATATTAATGTAATGGAATACTACTGTGCTATTAAAAATAATGAACAGGCAGACTTCAAAAAAAAAACCTGGAAAGATTTACATGAACTGATGCTGAGTGAAGTGAGCAGAACCAGGAGAACATTGAACATTGTAATAGCCACATTGTGTGATGAATTACTTTCATAGACTTGGCCCTTAGCAATACAAGGATCTGTCCAAAAGACTTAGGATAGAAAATGCCATCCACATCCAGAGAAAGAACTATGGAGTCTGAATGCAGAGCAAAGCAGATTATTTTCTATCTCTTTTTGCTGATTCTGTGTTCTGTTTTTGTTTCTTCTTTCTTATGGTTCCTCCCATTGGTTCTAATGCTTCTTTACAATGTGACTAATTTAAAAATATGTTTAATATGAAAGTAAATAAAGAGACTATCAGATTGCAGGCCATCTTGGGTAGGGAAGAGAAGGGGGGAGAAAATATGAAACTCAAAAGCTTATGGAAGTGAATGTTGAAAACGAAAAACAAATGCATTTTTAAAAAAAATTAAAAAGAATCAAACATCAGAAAAAAGGTAGAATATTGTTTTATTCGTAACTGTAAAGCAGCTCATTTTCTGGGCATAAGAGTTACCTTTTGTTCATCCTTACTGTTCTTTCTCAAATTCCACCACCATTTTACCTGAGCAAGAGCTTATCTAGTGATCCCCTTTTAACTACCTGATTTCAGTTCTTGTTTATCTGACAATCTGCACTCCCAGCTTTGTGCTAAAATATTTATTGCCAACTTTTCTGGACTTCACATTCACAGAAAATCCTCAGCCCCCTGTGAGTACATCTTGGTTTAACCTTCGTAGAGTGGAATTATTTTAGCAGGTAATTTGAATAGAAAAATTGAAGTTCATATGATAAAGTAGTCAATTAATCACTTTTCCAGTCTACCATTTACTCTCTAACACTCAGAAAAAAAAAACAGGACAATGTAATAGATGTTGAGCAAGTACAACTGAAAGCCATGGACAAAGAAGATAAAAAAATTGGATGAGGCAAAATGTATTTGTATCAACATTGAAAACTCTAAAACCTAAATATTCAACACTTTTGCTCCAACCTCCACAATGCTATGAGCAGAAGCACAAGCTAAATTGTAGGCTCTGTCTTGAGTCTATCAAGTAGACTCCACCACCACCATCACTACCACC
Organism: Petaurus breviceps papuanus; assembly: GCF_028583685.1. Lineage (NCBI taxonomy): Eukaryota > Metazoa > Chordata > Mammalia > Diprotodontia > Petauridae > Petaurus > Petaurus breviceps. The sequence goes on along the minus strand of NW_027186073.1, from coordinate 792,698 downwards.
AACAGAGAGACTGATAAGACATATCTCATCCCCTAATCTTGAGACAGTACCCTACTCAACTATATGAGAAAAAAATAGGAATGGGAGAGGGTAATACAGAGGAAAAATATACTGTTTTCTAACTGGGAACCAGCACTTGATATCCAGGGCTGTAGAGATACTGTCTTCTAAATGGTCCATTCTCTCCTCTACCCTGAAAAATTGAGAAAAGGGTTTGAGTGCTGACACCAATTGCACTTCATTTTGAACTAATATAGAGAAAAATAAACATATCTAGAACAGAGAGCTTGGCAAAATATTTAGGCTACAATCATGTAACTTACTTCGTTGTATAGGGGGAATATAGGCTTTTAATGAAACAGAACACTTCTAAACATTCCTTGATGAAATAAAGCAGAGCTAAGTAAAAAAATTCACATACAAACACAAGGGTCAAGAAAAGCATAAAAAAGGTTAAACTGTCTATATTCTTAAGTGATGAGAGTAGAGACATATCCCCTAAAAATGCTGTTATCACCAGGGGTCATAAAGGGAGTCTAATTAGAGGGCCTGGAAGTGATCCTGTTATGTTTCGGTGCTCTTAAAAAATGACAAGGGAGAGGAAGAACAATCACTGGGAGGAGAGAAAGGGAGATGAAGAATGATGCACATTATCTCACATAATGGTGGCATATAAGAAGAGGTCTATGCAACAAGAAGAACAATAGGGGGAGGAGTATGTGAAACTTGAACCTCACTGTCATTTAAACTGGTCAAAGATGGAAAGAATGCATGTACATACACAGTTAAGTGCAGAAATGCATTTTTCCCAACAGGTATTTAAATGGTAATTTCTTCCATGCTCTTCTAATTTGATTATGGTGTTTTATGTCTAAATCATGTAGCCATTTGGAGTTTGTCACATACAGATACATGTAAGTATGCACATATGTATGCACGTGTAAAGTGAGGCTGGTGATTGCACAGACTTCCCTCACTCAAATCCAAGTCAACTGCAAGTCATCATCATTTCCTCAATGTCACAGTTCTCTTTGAGAATGAAGGATAAACATACAGCATGTGTAAATGTGTACATATATACATAAATGTATCAGAGTACATAAATCTTTCAATATTGTTTATATGTGTGTGATATAAATATATATATATATATGCATTTGTATGTTGTATATACCCCTATGTATATTTACATATATATGATATGACTAATGCAAGAATTTGTTTTGCTTGAATATATACATGTTTGTAACAGGTTTTGTTTTTCCTTACTTTCTCCTTTGGGGAGGGGGGTGAGAGGCAGAGAATTCTGAGCTGAAAATCAAATTGAATTTTTAAAATGATACATACCTCCTGAAAAAGGAATTGTGGTCTAAAGATGCAGAATGACATGTATGTGCATATATACACATACACACACATATATATTTGTTTTTATGTGGCCAATGTGAGACTCTGTTTTGTATGACTATATACATATATATATGTATATATATATATATATATTTGTTACAGGAGCTTAGATTTTCTTGTATTTTAAGTGGGAATGAGAGAAAATAAATATTTATTAGTGATATGAATTGAATCTATCTTAAATAAGGAAGCAGCAATTTACAAAACAACCCCACATCACTCAATAGCATTTCTATGTAGTAATAATAAAATCCAAGACTGAAATATAGAAAGAGAAATCCCATTAAAGGTAACTATTGAAATTCAAATATTATCAGGAAGCCAATCTTTCCCAGCACACTGAATACCTGTACAGCTACAGTTACAAACATTTCTTAAAGAAATAAAGAACAACTAAACATTTGGAGAGATATTCACCATTCATGGCTGTATCATTTCAATTTAATGAAAATGATAGTTCTGGAAAAGGAATTTATATAATTTTTGCAATACAAAAAAAAAACTACAAGGGGAATACTATGAAGAAACAAAAAAAAGTTAGAGCAAAATTCCTTTGGGAGAGCAAAATATCTAAATTGTCAAAGAAAAATTTTAAAAAGAGGAATGAAATCAGTATGTCTAAATCTGAAACTATACTGTACATCACCAATTTTCAAAACCATTTGTACAGCTTAAAAATGTATAAATTAATGGAAGAGGCTAAACAAAAAAGAATCAGAAATAATTGAGCTCTGTTGCCCAGAGTTTGATAAATGCAAAAATGTAAATCACATAACAAAGGACTTTCAATCTGACCAGAATACATTTTTTAAAATGGAGGTAGAGGCAGCTAGGTGGGACAGTGAATAGCACACCAGCCCTGGAGTCAGGAGGACCTGAGTTCAAATCCGGCCTCAGACACTAAACACAAATATTAGCCTTGTGATCTTGGGCAAGTCCCTTAGCCCCAATTGCCCTCCCAAAAGTAAAAAAAAAAATGGAGGTGAAGCTCTATCTAGCCTGCTATTCTTCTTGCCTGTATATCACTTGTAGGGGTAGGAGGTGTTGGGAAACGTACAGGGATACCCAGTAGAACTTGTGTAGAGAATGATGGAAGATAGAGTTTACCTAAGGAGGACTTGAGAGGTCTTGCTTTAATTCCAAAGTAAAAATGAAATTATTAATAGTTAAAATTCCTACTGCCAATAATTATAGTGTCAAGTTAGATTATTATTTGGATGATTTCTCAGAGAAGCCATCCTAGTTTCCTACAGGAAAGTTTGGGAGGGGAGGTGGAGTACTGCTCACGGGAGATAGTTTGCCTTAGTCTAGTTTTCTGCTTTGTCTGATTGACAGAATTGTTCGCCCTGATTTCCTGTATTCTGCTGCCAAACTGACAATACAAGGAGCTCATTTTTAAGGACTCAGTAAAGGACTGGCCCAAGGGTAGAAATCCTAATTGCCCATCAAGGAGACGGAACCAAGAAAGTTCTTTCTTTGATAACGACCAAACTTTTTTGATTGCGTATCATTAGTCAACAGATATTTGAAGACAAAAAATCGTACAGTCCAAGAGATGCTGAGGTAAGAGGTCAAAGCCTACTTATACTTTTTGCTGCTGTGAAATGGAATCATTTAGTCAATATGTTCCAGGTGGTTTTTGAAGCATGGCAGAGATTTTCTATAGTCTTTTACACCACATAGGACATATGTTACCCCAGGTTTTCAGTGTCCAAAGCGCAACATTAAAGAACCTTTTACTAGGTCCAACAAATCCAAGACTCGAGCAATGTTCACTGAAACTAGGAGAATCCATTCTACCTGTTTCCTGAATTTAGTATGATTTCTCCCATTCCTATTCCTAATATCCCTTCATTTATTTCAGCATTTTCCATTCCTTAAGTTCCTTTAGTGCTCAGCTCAGGTGCTATCATCTACTAGAAGCATTTGTGGAGAACCCGAGTTGTTAATGGCCATTCCTCCCTAAATTTACTTTATATTTCCTTTTATGTATACATATTATGACACACACACCCCTTGACTCAGTAGACTATATGCCCAATAAAATCAGAGATAGCTTAATTTTTCCTTTGTTTCTCTAGTTCCTAGCACAACTTTCATATAATAGTTGGTTAAAATGTGTTTGTTCAATTGAATTTTACATGGGTTTATTTTACTTGACACCTCCCAATTACTATTCATATTGTTAATTATCAATAAATATTCTTAGATAAATAGATCAATTGCTGGATGGTTGAAGTGCCTTGATATTTTGACCTGAAGGAGATGACCCAGAGATGACCCTTTTCTTTCCCCAAATTTAACCAATGTTCATATAGGCAACTTAACCATCAAAAGAAGCCAGCTGTCATCAACTTATCAAAGATGCCCTTTGTTGTTTATAACTGAGCAGTATCTCATGCCCTTGTTGCATCTTCCATAAGTAACCTGCAGGAATGTAGCTCCCATAAACACTCAATTAAAATTTGTTGTCAAACTAGATTATGGTGTAGAAATTATTAGTATCATCTTCTTATCTGTCCCTGAAGATTTTTCTTCCTTTCTTTTTCTTAATAACTCCCTTTGAGACGAGATAGAGAAAAACAGATAAATTGTATCTTGTCCTATTGGGGAGAAGCTATGACACTGTACAAACTGTCTTGTAAATAATGTACCAGAGAAATTTCAATTATCATCTTGCATTTGTGACAATATTTTCTTTTACCTTTTTAGAGTTCAGGAAAATGTTTTCATGGTTACATAGACCAGATTCCCAGCATCTACAGCATTTAATATAGAGTTGAGAGAAAGAATTGAAAAAATGTTCATGTAATTGTTTAGAGCAAGAACAACTGGGGACTTCCTTTACTCTCTAAACTTTATGATTATGTATGCATACATTTGGATGAGAGATGAGGCAATAAAGAGACATGCCTGAACATGAAAATCTTCCCTAGATGAATACAAACATTTCCTCTAAATTCAAGTAAATATGCATGACCTTTGGGTTTTAACTTACAGCTGAATCCATCAAAGCTAATCAGAAAAGTGAGTATGTTCTCTATTTCTCTTCTTAGTTACATTTTGTCTTTCTACCTTCCCTTATGTTAGAGGATTTCTTTCTGGACATTTCCTCCTAGCATATTTCACCATGGCAGACAGATCTACTGTCTCATAATAAAATCCCTAGAAGGAAGGACAAAGAATAACTCTTAAGGCAATGTTCCCCTCCTACTCCACCCCCAGACTGTGTATATATAAGTTTTATCTTTAATTTTAAAATATTTTGATATTTACTTAAAGGGGATTTTTGCCATTTTTATTTGCACATTTGCCCAATCTCTATATAATTTCTTAGCATATATTCAATAAGATATAGGCATGATTCAGATAAACTCTATCTTGAATATTTGCTAAGACAATCAGTAAATATTACCAACAAATACTCCCATCTTAATGTTATGCAATTTTATTTTGTTAATAATTTACATAATCAGTGGAGGCTATCACTAGAACAATTGTTGAGAGGCTCCCCATAAGAAGCATAACATCTCTCATAATTGTTTTGCCTCCTACACTAAGCCTTGTTCAGGTTCTCATCATATCTTGCATTTGCTATTAAAATAGCACCCAAATTGTTTCTTTTCATTAGCTCTACTCTCTTTCCTCAAACCATCCTTCTCAAAGCTGTCAAGGTGAGTTTCCTTAAGTGCAGGGTCTGAATCTGCAATTCTCCTGATGAACAAACTCAGTTGTCTCTGTATTATTTTTAGAATCAAATGCAAACTCTTAACATTTAATGTTCTTTGCAATGTCAATTCAAAGTATCTATCCCATTGATAAAACTTTTGGATATGATTGTTGAGACACTGTTCTATAAAGATCCTAGCTCTTTTCAGAATCTTTTTCAGAGAGGGACAAAGTCATATATTGTCTCAATTTTGAAAATGTGTACCCTTCACAAGATAACCTGGTAAACTTGACATTAATCATAGGAAAACACTAGAAGAGAGTGCAAATTCCTTGAGGGCAGAGGATTTTTGTGTTTTCATTTCAAGCACCTAGTACAGTAACAGAAACATAGTAAGTTTCTATAAATTCTTGCTGAATATATGAATAAGTAATCTTCCTAGCAATTAGAAAATGCAATAGTGATCACTGTATTATATCATTTTATTGTAGAGTAAGTCATACCAGACTAGTTGCACCACATTCCTGCTAGAGTTACTGGTAGTACAAGGGAATACAATAGCCATAGTGTACATGAATTTTAGCAAAACATTCAACACATTCATTCACAATATCCTTGAAAACAAGACAAAAAAACCTGATGGGGTTCATTCAGGTGGGTACAGAGGTAGTTGATCAACTTGACTCAAAGAATGTGGACTCACAGATCCATGTCACTTTAAAGAGTCGTCTGTACTATATAATGTAGGATTATATCTGTGGTCTCTTTAATGCAACATTTGTACCAGTTCATTAGATAAATTTGAAAAATTTATATAAAAATTTAGAAAAGGACCCAAATATGGGTAGATAGGCAAGAAAGAAATGAGATTCACAAAAGGTATCAGTTGTCTGCCTTGATTGCCATAAAAAGATTAAACAGTAGAAATAAACAAAATTTCATGAGGTGCACTAACAACATAAGATGAAATGGGGTTGTGGGGAGGAAGATGGAGTTGTACCTTCACTTAGATTAACACACACATACACACACACACACACTGTGATGACAAGCAAAGGAGGACTTAGCACCTTGTTTCAGTTGAAGTTTCTTTGCGTCTTGCGCATGATTATATCAAGTCTTTGTGGGAAACAGAACCTATGAAATAGCATGTGGAGAGTTGGCTAGAAAGAAATGAATGTAGGGTGACTAGGTGGCACAGTGAATACAGCACTGGCCCTGGAGTCAGGAGGAACTGAGTTCACACCCGACCTCAGACACTTAACAAGTACTAGCCATATGACCTTGGGCAAGTCACTTAACTCCAATTGCCCTGCCCTCTACCCCTCCAAAAAGATAAAAAAAAGAACCTACTCTGTGCCAGGCACTGTGCTAACCTCTGGAGATACAAAGAAAGCCAAAAGATGGTTACTGCTTAAAGGAGCTCACAGTGTAAGGGAGAGGGGGCAGGGGTGGAGACTATACAAACAATCTTTTATAAAAATTTGTATACAGGATAATTTGGAAATCATCACAGAGTACAACCATGCTTTTTTATTTTGGGGAACCCAATAATAGGCTCAATAATTCAATAAAGGCTATTTTGGAATACACCTAAGTATGGAATCAACTTGTAGGACAATCAATCAATCAACGTGTATTAAGCACTTGCTATGCACCAGGCACTGGGTTAAAAGGTGGGGATACATAAAGAGGCGAAAGACGGTCCCAGACCTCAAGGGGCTTACAGTCTAATGAGAGAGACAGCATGCAAACAAATATGTACAAACAAGTTATATACAGAATAAATAGGAAATAATTAAAAGAGAGAAGGCAATGGATTAAAGATGCTTCCTGTAGAAGGTAAGATTTTAGTTAATATTTAAGGAAGCCAGATAGACAGAACACATTCCAGCCCTTTTCTGGATTTCATAGCCTAAACTTTTGTTATCTCGTTGACCATCTCCTTTCACTTTGCCCTGTAATGATTCTCTCTACAATGGAAGTTCCCAACAGAAGTCTCTGACTCACTCCCTGAGTTATTTTTCTCTTGTTTTCCCCCATATATCTGGCAGAAGTCAAGCATCAGACATGAAAAATCAGACATCTGTGACAGAATTCATCCTCCTGGGACTGACAGATGACCCAGAGCTGCAGATCTTGATTTTCCTCTTTCTGTTTCTCACCTACATACTGAGTGCAACTGGCAACCTGACCATCATCACCCTCACCCTGCTGGACTCTCACCTCAAGACTCCCATGTATTTTTTCCTTAGGAATTTCTCATTCTTAGAAATCTCATTTACATCTGTTTGCATTCCTAGATTTCTGGTCAGTATAGTAACTAAAGAAAAAACAATTTCTTATAATTCTTGCATGGCCCAAGTGTTCTTTTTTATCCTCCTGGGTGCAACAGAATTTTTTCTGCTGGCAGCCATGTCCTATGACCGCTATGTGGCCATCTGCAAGCCCTTACACTACATGACTATTATGAGCCCCAAAGTGTGCAGTCAGCTTGTAATCAGCTCTTGGCTGGCTGGTTTCCTCATTATCTTTCCACCAGTCATCATGGGCCTTCAACTGGATTTCTGTGATTCCAATGTTATCAATCACTTCACCTGTGATTCTTCTCCCATGCTGATGATCTCTTGCACAGACACCAAGGTTTTAGAAGTCATGAGTTTTTTCTTGGCTGTATTTACACTCATATTCACTTTAGCATTAGTGATTTTGTCTTATGCATACATCCTCAGAACCATTCTGAGAATTCCCTCTGCCCAGCAAAGAAAAAAGGCCTTTTCCACTTGTTCCTCCCACATGATTGTTGTCTCCATCTCTTATGGAAGCTGCATCTTCATGTATGTCAAACCCTTAGCAAAGGAAGGTGTAGCTATGACCAAAGGGGTAGCAGTGCTGAATACGTCGGTTGCCCCCATGTTGAACCCCTTCATTTATACCCTCAGGAACCAGCAAGTTAAACAAGCTTTTAAGGACATGGTCAGAAAGATTTTTTTCTCACAAAATAAATAATTTTTCTAAAACCTATATATCTGAAAAATAAAGGAAAACCTAAATAAACCACAGAGATCCTTTAGAGACTCATTCTCCTATGCCTTTCCTCCTAATAGCAGTGTGTGCATTACTTGAGACACATTTTTAAAATATTATTTCATTTTTATGTATAAAACATCAACTCAACATTTTCTTCACTTTTATATATAGATTTTCTCTCATCTCAAAATATGATTGATTTTTGAAAAAGTATTGTGGTTTGCCAAAACAAACAAATAACTATTTCATATTGCTATTCAAGTGATGCCATAAATCTTTTAAATCTTATTTTTCAAAGTCTCTTCAGCACTATTGTTTCTTTTATATACTCTTTGATCAAGTTAGATGAGATATGCAATGTGCTTTGCAAACTTTAAGGCAGTATGTAAATGTCAGATATTATTGATTCTGTCAAATTTTTCCTCCTCTCCACATGCTATTTCTTTGTGTGTATGTGTGTGCGTGTGTGTGTGTGTGTGTGCGTGTGTGCTTAGGACATTCCTAAAATATTCAGTTGTAAGAACAACTTTGGCATTTTGGTCAGTTTTCTTATGAATTTAGATGGTATTTCATTTAGCTAATACATAATATATGTACATATATGAATATACATGTATGTATATATTTGTGCATGGTGTGTGTATGTTATTATTATTATTATTATTTAGTTACCAGTACAATATAATTTTCTATTATTCTGATCTGATTCAGGCCAGTTTAGTGACTTAGATTTGGGATTGGAACACAATGAAATGCAAATGCAATTTTAAAAATTATTTACAATAAGATTTAATAGGATACAGTTCATAGATGCTAATTCAGGTAAAATACCATTCCACTCTGCCTTGATGTTCACCATGTCAACAGTAATGCCAGGTTTGAAAAGCATATCTCAGGAAAATTAGAATACAACCAAATTTCTGGAGTGCCAATTCTATGTCACTTGGACTTTTTATATCTCTAGTCCAATGAACCAACCAAGTTCTGAGGATAACCTTCTTATCTTTTTCAAAGAAAGCTACCTCATGTTCTGTAAAAGAAATGCTGTTTCTGTCACATCAGTTCCTTGGTGGCAAGTTTTAACAAAATCTGTCTGGGGAGTTTCCACCACTCAAATGGCCTCAAAATAATTCTGATCTTTAGAGGAACTCTACCATAAGGAGCATCAGAGGAGGAATTTAATATGAATAATGAAAGCATTAAAATATGAAGCAATACAAAAGGTTCTTTAAAAAAGCATAATCTTTCACTTAGGTTAACATCAGTGGCAGCTGATCATGGATTTTCAAATATGAAATAGGAATGACGAATGGAAGCAGCAAGCCTCTGGATCAAGATGGCACCTCTAATGCCATGATCAATTGCTATCATATGTAAGCTCATCTGGTGCAAGGTTTATCAGGGCTCATACACTTCTTGCATACAGCCTGCCCTGTTCAAACATGAAACTGAGGCTTGGTCTGGATTGTCATCTACTCAATGTTGCCCAATTCTTCAATCAATACATCATACAACCCTATGAACACCTTCAAGGGGATGATGCCAAGTGTTTCCACTATGGTCTTAGAAGTCATGATTTTTCTTCACTATATTTGCACTCCTACTCACTTTGGCATTAGTGATTTTGCCCCATGCATACATCCTGTATTGGATGTGGTTGTACTGAGGTGCTGCCTCCTTCTGAAGGGACAGAATAAAGCCTTCTCTTCACAGTTATTCAGGGACTTCAGATTAACAGCAAGTTAATGGAGGGTTCCCTTTCTTTCAGGTGAATTGATATGAATTAAGTTTATGGAAAGAGAGTTTTATCTACTCTGTATTATTAGAAAAACAAATGATTTCCCAATAATTCCATCCCTTGACCTACTAGTATCTTTATAGTAAGACTTATTAACCTGGGATCCATGGATTTTTTCAATTAATTTATTTATTTACTTTTAGTATACAACATTCAGTTCCACAATCCCTTGAGATCCAAATTTTCTCCTCTTCTCTCTCCTCCCCCCACCCCATGGTGACATGCAATCCAATATAGGTTCTACAAATACCTTCACATGAAACATTAGTCAAGTTGTAAAGAAGGATCCATGGATTTTTAAAACAATTTTAATAACCTATTTCAGTAAAAGTAATTTGTTTTTAATCTTATGTATTTTGTTTTATGCATTTTCAATATTATTGTGAAAAGGGAGACATATGTTTCAACAGGCTGTCATAGGAGGTATTAAGGGAAGATTAATACTTCCCAATGTGTTTGGACTGCAGAGCCCTTTTCAGGGCTTTTTTCTACCTTTGTTGTCTCCCTGATTCATCCACCTATCATTTGTGACTCTAAAAAGCTGTAGTACACTCAGGGGCCACACCCCAGTAAAAGAATTTCAGCAGACAGGATAAACCAAGGTAGGAGAAACCAATGGGCCTCAAATCCATTGGTGAGTTGGAGGTGGGGGGGTGTATATCCCAGATAAATAAAGACTTCCCTGATAGAATATGTGTAAGTGAACAATCTGTTACAATGGCCCACGAAGGTGTCAGAAGCAGGAACTGAGGAACACTTAGAGATTGAAGAAGCATCAGGATTGAAAATGATGGGGATTTTCAAAAATTGCTAAATGAAAAAATGAGAACTCCACAGGGTTTACCAGCAGTATACTTCACATATCTCTAAAAAGGCAGTACTTAAGTGCATCAAAAGTAAAGTTCTTAAAGAGATTCAGGATTTTGGGCTCAGTAAGAAGGAAGATGAAATTCAATTTTGTGCTGATAGTAACAATCCAAAGCATTTTTATGATGTCATGAAGGCTATTTATGGCCCAAAGACTTACAGTGCATCTCAATTACTCATTCATTAGTGAAAAGGACATGATTCTGGAAAAAATGGCTGAACACTTCCTTTATGTTCTCAGTGGACCATTATTGATCAATGCTGAAGCCACTTAGCATATACCTCAGGTTGAATTCAATTACTCTTTAGCAAAACTTGCAACTGAAAAACAAGTTTTCAATGCCATTAGGTTCCCTTGTGTGGCAAAGTACCTGGTGTGGATTTTATTCCAGCAGAGATTTACATTTTTTTCATTGCTCATATGAAAGCTGACTGAAATCTTCAGAGTTATATGGCAAGAGATTATCCCAGAGAAGTTCAGGGATGCCTCCAACATTTATCTTTATAAAGGAAAGGAAATAGATTGTCTTATGACAATCATAGGGTTCTCTTTCAGCCATTGCCAACAATATTCTTGCCAGAGTCTTCTTTAACCAGATCATCTTTCACCTGGAAGATGGTTATCTACCCAGGAGTAATGTGGCTTCAGAAAGGTCCAAGAAATGGTCAGTATGATTACTTTCTGCCTGCTTATTGCAGGAGAAATGTCAGGAGGAAAACAGAGGTCTGTACACCACATTCATTGATCTTTGACACTGTCACTCATGAGGACTTGTGAAAGAGCATGATAAAGAAGTACATCACTATTTTATGCCAGTTTCATGATGTATGCTTCCATGGGTTCTGGATAATGGATGTTGCTCTTCAGCTTTCCCAGTAAGCAAGGCAGTGAAGCAGGATGGTGTGCCGGCTCCCACGCTTTTTAGCGTGATGTATTTAGCAATGTTTTTGCATGCCCTCAACAAAGATTATAATGGTGTCAAGGTCAGCTACCTCATCAATGGAAAATCATTTAACTTGAAAAGGCTGTAAGTGAAGACTAAAGTAGAGGGAGACTTGGTATGTGACTTTTTGTTTACAGATGATTATGTACTCAATATAGCCTCTGAGACTGAGATGCAACTATGGATTGATTCTCTGTTGCTTGCGCTAATTTTGATCTGGTAGCCCCAAGAAAGCAGAGGTTCTCCACTAGCCAGTGCCACACTATCCACATGTGGAACCACTGGTCAAAGCAAATGGAGAAATTCTGAATAATGTGGATAAGTTCACTTACCTTGGCAACATATTTTCCAGTTATGTCCACATTGATGATGAAGTCACAGGCATGCATTGTCAAATCAAACTCAGTGTTCCAGAGGTTCCAAAAGAAAGTGTGGGAAGGAAGAGGTATTAGTCTGTCTAACAAACTGAAGGTCTACAGAGTCATTGTGATGACTTTATTTTTGTATGTAAGTGAAACCTAGACAATATAACAATGCCATGCCAGGAAACTGAATTGCTTCCATTTGAAATGTCTTGGGAAGAATCTGAAGATAACCTGGAAAGATGAGGTAATAGACATTGAGGTCCTTTCTTGAGCTGAATTGCCAGCATTCAGACCCTCCTGCAGAGAGAACAGCTCTAAAGGGCTGGTCATATTGTTCAAATGCAAAGTGTACATTTGCCTAAAAACACTTTACATAGGATTCACATGTAGAAAATGTTCACAAAGAAGTCAGAAGACATGATACAAAGACACTTACAAGGTCTCTCTGAAGAACTTTAGAATCTATTGCAAGATGTGGGAGACACTAGCACAGGATGGTTCAACGTGATATGCCCGCATTAAAAAAAAATGTACTATGCTCTATGAGTAAAGTAGAATTGCAATAGACCAAAAGAAATGTGAGATGCACAAATATAGAGACATCTCTGTTCCGAATGTTCATATGGGCTATTTTTGCCTGACCTGTGGTAGAGCATCCTGAGCTCCTATTGGTCTGATCATTGGACACACTATATATATTTGGTGCCAACATAGTGATGTCATTTTGATTCTCTTTGATTATGGAGGACAATTATATATATATATATATATATATGTGTATATATATGTATATATATGTGTATATATATATATATATATATATATGAAGAGACATGGATCTTATTAACACAAAATCTTTTCAAGAATTGGCTAGATTTCACTTGTCTTAAAGAACCAACATGAAGAGCTTTGCAGTTCTCTGGTTTAAGGGTACTGCCTGTCCCTCTGGATGCATCACAATTTCAGGATATGAAGTCAATCCACATAAATCATAAGCATTCCTTGACATTAACAACAAAATCTTGCAGGAAGAACAATAAAGAGAAAATCCATTCACAATGACTACAGAAGATACGCAATATTTGAGAATGTGCCTACTAAGAAACAGCCAAGAACTCTTCAAATTCCACTATAAAGCATTCTTTGGAAGAATAATGAAAATTAAAAAGCAAACAAAGCCTGTAGGCTTAAAACACTTATAACAGCTCTTCAGCTCTTTTCATAATAACCCCCAAAGGAATCTAAAGGGATGCTCATCTATTGGAGTATAGCTTTTAAAAAGTGTCATATATATAATGGAATATTATTGTGCCATAAGAAATGATGACCAGGGGCGGCCAGGTAGCACAGCGAGTAAGAGCACCAGCTCCAGTGTCAGGATGACCTGGAGATCGAATCCCGGGCTCAGACACTCAGCACCCACCCAGAAACACCTGACCATGTAACTTTGAGCAAGTTACTTAACCCCAATTGCTTAGGGGCGGCCAGGTGGCTCAGCGAGTAAGAGCACCGGCTCCAGTATTGGGATGACCTGGAGATCGAATCCTGGGCTCCGACACTCAGCACCACACCCAGAAATTACTGGCCATGTAACCTTGAGCAAGTTACTTAACCCCAATTACTTTAAAAAAAAAATTTTAAATGATGAGCAGGTAGAACCTGGAAAGACTTACATAAACTGATGCTGAGAGAAGTGAGCAGAACCAGGAGAGTATTGTGCACAGTAATAGCAACATTGCATGATGATCAACATTGATAGACTTAGCTCTTCTCAGAAATACAATAACATTAATTTCGAAAGACTCATGATGGAAAAAACTATCCACATCCAGAGAAAGTCCTATGGAATCTAGAAGCATACTATATTCACTTTTTCTGTTTTTTTTCTTTCTCATGATTTTTCCCTTTTGTTCCAGTTCTTCATTTACAACATGAGTAATGTGGACATGTTTAATATTATTGTACGTGTTATAACCTATGTCACATTGCTTGCCCCCTTGGGAGGAAGGGAAGAAGGGAGAAAAAAACTAGAAACTCAAAATCTCATAAAAACGAATGCTGAAAACTATCTTTACATGTAGTTGGAAAAAATAAAATGCTAATAAGTGGAAAACAAAACAAAAATTGTCATATATGAATATAATGGTATATTTTTGTACATGGCATAATGGAGAGATTCAGAAGAACCTGGGAAGATCTTTATGAATTAATGTGAAATGAAATCAGCAGAACTGGGAGAAGAATTTATAAAATGATAATATCATTATAAAGAAAATTAACTGTGGAAGTTTTGAGAACACCAAATAATGCAATCATAAACCACAAATCCAGAGGACTAATTATGAAACATTAAAACCATCTCACATCAGATAAATGATGGACTCAAAATGCAGAATGATCCAAATTTTTGGATACAGATAATTTGGGAATTTGTTTTATTCGACTCAGCATATTTGCTCTGAGAGTCTTCTTTAGCTTTTAATTTTGTTTAGTTGGTAAGGGGGGGATAAGGAAGAGATAATAAGCACTTGTAAAAAAAAACAAGTGGATAAAGAAAGGGGAAAAAATTAAGAAACAAAACAACTCCCATAGACACTCAATTAAAGCATATTGTTAAAAATGATTGGAATATATGATTATCAGTACCCTCTTAGAACCTATCTCCAGGGACTTTTTCCTTTGCTTAATCACTTCCTCTGAGACTGTAAGATGAACAAATAAATTGTGAACATGTCTCTACTAAGAAGATCATGAAAATGATGAACTAGAGAAGATAAAACAGATGGAATTATCTATCCTTAATAACAGTGTTTTCCTCCTTTTAGCTACTTAGAGTTCAAGAAATTATTTTCACAGTTATATTTTATAAGATTCCTAACTTCTTAGATCTAGTACTTTGTACAGAGCTGGGAAAATGGGTTGAGAAATACCCATGTAGTTCACAAATCAGTAACACCTGGGAAAGTCCTTTCCATTTCAAATGCCTTGTGCCTTTGTGCATTTTTGTGACAGACAAGTAAATAAGACTGACTATGAAATTTTCCCTGACCTGAGTCCCTCAAATACCACCTCTCAATTTAAGTTAATCAGCAGAACTTTGGGGTTTAAGCTTCCAGTTAAACCATCAAGGCTAATCAGAAAAGTGAGTATGTTTATTGTTTCCCATCTGAGTTATACTTTGCTCTTCTATGTACTATAATTCAGAGAGCGGCTCTTTGAGCATTTTCTCCTCCATATATTTTATATTGATTGTTAAACCTATTATATTGAACTTAAAGGGAAGTTTATCATTATTGAAGTTCTCTATAAACAAAAAATAACTCCTAAGACAATTTGTTTTTCTAGATTGTGGATGCTTTCAGTTTTATTCTTTAATATGAATGCTGTCATGGATGTCCATTCCTTATATGATTCCATAGTGTTTGGGAAGGTATCTAAAAGGGTTGATCCTCTATGTACAATGGAAAACAATCTTAACCCACATCAATTGCCATTTTGCAATAACATCATTAAAAATTATATAATCCTTATGCTATAGCATTCATTATTGGCACTTTCCACAATTAGAGGAAACCAACACTGGAACAGTCATGAGGAAGTTTTTTGTTTTGTTTTGTTTTTTTGAGAAGTTTTATATAAGAAGAGCATCTCTTGCATCTATATCCTTCTCTTCACTCACATAGCTACCACCATAAATCCTCATTATTTTTTTTTCTTGACTCTTGCAATAGCCTCCTAATCAATCTCTTTGACTCAAATTTTCCTCTTTTCCAAATCCTCTTCAACACAGATGCCCAAATACTATTCCTAAAGTCAAGTCTGACCATGCCACATTTCTGGTAAAAAAAAAAAAAAGCTCCATTTTCACCCTCTCATTTGTGGAACAAATTGACTTTTAAAGTCCTTTCCAACTTAACTCTAAACTGCCTTTGTGTATATGTTGGACTAGGTGGCTGATCAAGACCCCTCCAATACTCAGATTCTGTGATTCTGTAATTCTAGAACTTTCCAACCTAAAACATATGACTCTCCATTATGTATTCTACAGTCAAGCCAAACCAGTGTTCTTATGTTTCCTCATACACATCTCTTCTTCTTTGTGCATTGGCCCAAGTTGTCTCTCACCTCTGGAATATATTACCACCTCATCTGTTTCATTGAATCTTGAACTTCCTTCAAAGTTTAGCACAAGCAACACTTCCTACATTAGACCTTTCCTGCTTATCCTATCTCCTTATCTCTCCTCCCCCTAAAATTGCCTTTTTTGTTTCACAGGTATTTTATATACGCATTTTACATTCATTTTGTTTCTTCTGATAGAATGTAAGCTTCCTAAGAGCTGAGAGTGTTTCAATTTCATCTTTGTAACTCTGATGTCTTTTGCAGTGTCTACCTGTCAAGGAGTTCAGGGCTTTAATGAATACTTGATTGATTGCTTTCTTGATTGGTCACAGTTACACATAATAAGTTTATAGTCCAGCTGTACTCCCTAGGTCAAACTCATTTCTGGATTATTGTCATTAGCTCAAGGCATTATCACTGGAAAACTGGAGAGAGTGTAAAGCAAAGTAGTTAGGATGGTTGAGAAGATTTAGGTTCATGTGATGTGAGGATAAATTGAAGGAATGTTTAATTTTGAAGATTTAGGTGGGAAGGAAATAATAATTTTTAGGTATTAGAAGGACTAATTTATAGAAGGATTAGAATAGTTTTGCTTGATGCCATAGATCATATATAGGAGAAGTGGGAATATATCACTCGAGATCTTCAAACAAAGGTGAGATGATTCCTTGTCATGTATTTCGTAGAGTGGTTTCTTTCTCATATAGGTTTGATGAAATAACCACTGAAATCCCATTCATAGTTGAATCTGTGTTGAATGACTGCTGTGATTCTATTATTACAAGTAGGCTAGTTCTCTCCATTCATAATCTGTTCAGCTCAGCCTCTGTTTTATCCTCATGCCAACACCCCAAACCCTTGCATCTTGGCACTATAACAGTATCCCATTGCCTTTGATTACCATCCCTTCATGGGATGCTCTGCTTCAACTTTCCTCAGTTACAAACTCTGCTTAACTTCAGGTTCTTATCTAGGCCTTCCTTTATTGATCATCAGGGTTTCCCAAGAAGCGTTACTCAAATCATCTCAACTGAGGCTTCATGAAAGTTTCTAGTTCTACTCTGTTTAATGTCTTCCTCCTTACATCAAGAACTACACCGTCCACTCTACCAGGTATCTGGCATCAACCCTGCTCTCCAAGAAGTTGTCCTTCTTGGCTATGGCAAAAATTGCCACCTGTAATTTTGCTTCAGTTAATGCCACTTGTGTTTTCAGAGACCCTAGGAACATGTCAGAAGTATGTCTGGACTTCTCTTGTCTTATGACTACACCTGAAAATAATGGGTGCTATATTATTTGAGCTTTATACTTAGGTGAAGCTAATGTTGCCGATCTTAGTCAGAAAAGATAGCAAAGCATATTTCTTCAGATTTAGATATGAATGGGCCTATAATAGTTCTTTTTGGCTCAGAAGAAATAACTAAGGCAAAAGAGGAAATATTAGGGAGGCACAGTTCAGTTAAATATATAGAAATATTGATATATTTTTATATACACAAACACCCATATATATGGGTGTACGCATATATGTAAGTATGTATGTATGCATGTGTGTATATATGTGTGTGTATGTATGTATATATATATATATATATATATTCCTAAAGTTTCCCAAACAGAATCAATTTCTTTGTAAGGCCTCATGTTTCCCATCCCTACAGGTCTCTAACCATAAGATGGATTTCAAAATTCTACCTTACACCCAACAAATGTTCAAGAGACTGCATGACATCAGGACTAAGTGAATTACATAGAAGACACAGACAGGATTATGTATATCTTTTATTAGTCAGCATTTACTTATTAATAATTCAATACATGCATACATATATAATAGAGCTAGGAATTTATTTGTCCACCCATTCCAGAAAGTAATTTGGCACTCCACCCTGACAGTTAGTAACTTATGTGCACCCTTTGAATTAACTAGAGACAGGGTTTTTTTTTTTTAAGGTGCCATATGAACAAAAATATTTGTAGCAACTTCCCTAAATTGGAAACTGGGAAAGAGGAGTTGCAAATTTCATGGGGAATGGTCAAACTACTGCATATGAATACAATGTAATATTATTTTGTCAGAAGAAATGATGAAATGGACAATTTTAGAGGAAATTGGCAAGATCTTAATGATCTAAGGCTAAATGAAGTGGACAGATCCATAAGCAGAGTAATTCGCATAATGGTAGCAATACTTTTAAGAAAAACAATTTTGAAAAACTTTAGAATTCTAATACAATAATAAACTGAGTAAAGAATTTTGAAGATCAACCATTCCACCTACATCCTTTGAGAGAGATGTTGCGTTTTTGTGAGATTTTGTTTTTTTATTTTTAATTATTCATTGAGAAAGAAATAGAAAAGAAAATCAATGTAAAAATAAACACAGGAATAAATAAACAAAATTACAAATATATTTTCTACATTGAAAAGGATGAAAAAGAACTAGATGACATCTGATGTCACTACTGTTTCATAAATTCCATTGTCTGGGGTGGCTAGGTGGTGCAGTGAATAGAGTACGGGACCTGGAGCCAGGAGCACCTGAGTTCAAATTTGGCCTCAGACAATTAACACAAAAACTAGCTGTGTGACCTTGGGCAAGTCACTTAACCCCAATTGCCCTCCAAAAAGCAAAAAAAAGGGGGGGCCAGGCAGGTAGCACAGCGAGTAAGAGCACCTGCCCCAGTGTCGGGATGACCTGGGGAATCGAATCCAGGCTCAGACACTTAGCACCCACCCAGAAACACCTGGCCGTGTAACCTTGAGCAAGTTACTTAAACCCAATTGCTTAGTGGTGGCCAGGTGGCTCAGCGAGTAAGAGCACTGGCTCCTGGATCAAATCCAGGCTCAGATACTCAGCACCACACCCAGAAATAACTGGCTGTGTAACCTTCAGCAAGTTACTTAACCCCGATTGCTTAAAAAAAAAAAAAATTCCATCATCTACCCTGTCTATCCCTATGCTCCTTTCCCTCAAGTCTTAGATATCTTACCAATATAGAAACCAGCAGACACCAGAAAGAACACATAAGGAATCCTGATCACACTGTAGGTTACATAGACACTAAAATAAATCAACCACTTAATTCGTTAAGCAAATTCATTGTGTATTTAATTGCTAAGCATTCATTCTTTCATTGTTGTCTATTGTCCATTTAGCCTTCACTTCAGACAAAGAATTTCAGGGGAAAGAGAGGAGGGTTAGCTTTCTGTTCACCACAGGTCCTCATTATTCTTCAGACTTTATATGTTCTATCATCCTTCCCAAGAGGACAAATGGTTTCGTCTGTAGGGGAAAACAAGATGAAAATAGCTGGAAATGTGAGGTACTTTATCAGTAGAATTTTGTGAGTGGGACATTTTATGATATGAGGAAAAGGAAGAATAAAAAGTTTGACTTTGCCACAACAAGAATTGCAATGGAAAAAGATTTGCCCAAGATAGAGAGAGAAAAGATTATCACCTTATAGGGAATTCAAATTTAGTAAACTTTCATTTGGAGATGTGATAGAGCTGAATAGACTTAGGTCATGAAAGCCAGAAGAAAACTTAACAAACCACCAAGTCTTGCCCCTAATTTTTCAGATGAGGAAACTGAAAAAAGTATGTGTGTGTGTGTCTTTTATCAGATAGTATTTTTTAATAATTCAACATTATTTTATTTTCAATTATAGATTATATCCCCCTCTCACCCTTCTGTACATATTGAGAAAACAAGAAAAAAGTAAGCCTTTTGCAAACATGATTCTTTATGTGAAATTCCCACATTAACCATATCAGAGAGAAAAAGAAAAAAATGCTTCAATATGCACTCTGAGTCTATCAGGTTTCTATCTGGAGGTAAATAGCATGTTTCATCATGAGTCCTATGGAATGATGGTTAATCTTAGTGTATTTAATCACAAGTAACTGGTAGTACAATAGATAAAGAGCTAGTCCTGAAATCAGGGAGAAGAGTTCAAATCCAGCTTCAGATACTGACCAGCTGGGTGATCCCAGGCAAGTCACTTAATCTCTGTTTACCTCTACTTCCTCAATATAAAATGGGGATAATAATAACACCTACCTCCCTGGGTTATTGTAAAGATCAAATTTGATAATATTTGTAAGCTTAGCATATAGTAGATGCTATATAAATGTTTATTCCCTTCCTCACTTTTTCCCCTTATGAAAGTTTATTAACTTTACAATATTCAAGTTATTGTTAGCAATTGATCTCTTAGTTCAGGTCACTTCACTTGGCTTTCGTTCACTTAAGTTTTTTTTAGATTTTTCTAAAAGAGTCCCTTTCACTATTTTCCTTTTTTTAAAATCATTTTTGACAATTTGAAGGGTGATGTCTCAAAGGTTTTTTAATTTGTAATTATTAATGTTTCAGAGCAATTTTGTATGGATATTGATAATTGGATTTATTCCTTTTACATTTTCTTATTTATATTCTTTTATCATTTAGCCATTGAAGAATGACGTTTTTTTTTTTGTAAATTTGTCTCAATTCCCTATATAGCTAAGAAATGAGATGTTTATAAAAGAAATTTTCTGCAAAATTTTTTTCCTAGTTTACTGCTTCTTTTTCTAATTTTAGTTACATTGGTTTGGTTTGTGCAAAAAGCCAAAATTATTTATTCTACCTCCTGTGAAATTTCATACAAATCCATGACTATATCAGAGGATAAGCAGTTTGATGGAAAATATCACTAGCACTGGAAAAAAAAGAATCTTCAGCACTATCCTCACTATCCCCAGCATGATTGTATGTCATATTTGTAAAAAGTGTCACCATATTTTTCAGTCTTATTTGGCGTAATGTTAATAAAACTATTTTGGAGCAAAGCTGAGTACACAAACAATTTACAGGACAAATGAAGGAAGCACGTGGTTTTCTGTCTTCTTTGACTTCTTTAAACTACTCCTTAGTTATCTCTTGTCTTCCATGTCCTTCTTTCATCCCTGTGTGGCTCTCTACTCAGCAAACATATCTAATAAAAATGCCGTTTTTCACTGGCATTTGTCTCCTTTAAATCTGCAGATCTGCAAGAGGCCTGGAGTCAGCCATGAGAAACCAAACATCAGTGACAGAGTTCATCCTCCTGGGATTGACAGATGACCCAGATCTACAGGTCATAGTTTTCCTTTTTCTCTTTCTTACCTACATATTGAGTGTGACTGGTAACCTGACCATCATCACCCTCACCCTGCTGGACTCTCGCCTCAAGACGCCCATGTATTTCTTTCTCAGGAATTTCTCCTTCTTAGAAATCTCATTTACATCTGTCTGCATTCCAAGATTTCTGATCAGTATAGTAACGGAGAACAATACAATCTCCTATAATTCTTGCATGGCCCAGGTATTTTTTTTAATCCTCCTTGGTGCAACAGAATTTTTTCTACTGGCTGCCATGTCCTACGACCGCTATGTTGCCATCTGTAAACCCTTACACTACATGACTATCATGAGTAACAGAGTCTGCAGTCAGCTTGTAATCAGTTCTTGGCTGGCAGGTTTTCTCATTATTTTTCCACCAGTCATTATGGGCCTCCAACTGGAGTTCTGTGACTCCAATGTCATTGATCATTTCACCTGTGATTCTTCTCCCATGTTGATGATCTCTTGCACAGACACCAAAGTCTTAGACGTTATGAGTTTTTTCTTGGCTGTTTTCACACTCATATTCACTTTGGCATTAGTGACTTTGTCTTATGCATACATCCTCAGAACCATTCTGAGAATTCCTTCTGCCCAGCAAAGAAAAAAGGCCTTTTCCACTTGTTCTTCCCACATGATTGTTGTCTCAATTTCTTATGGAAGCTGCATCTTCATGTATATTAAACCTTCAGCAAAGGAAGGAGTGGCTTTGAACAAAGGGGTAGCAGTGCTGAATACTTCTGTTGCCCCCATGTTGAACCCCTTCATTTATACCCTGAGGAACCAGCAAGTGAAACAAGTCTTTAAGGACATGATCAGAAGGATCTTTTTCTCAAATAAATGGTAAATTTAATGAAACTAAAAGCAAACAGAAAAACTTAAAGACTCAACAGAGGATCTTCAGAGATTCATTTTATTTTTCTCCCTTTCCCCTTTTTCTCATTACATTCATTGCAATCTTTTCCCTCTTCAGTCTTTCATTTATAATTAGATCCCTTGTGTAATTTTCACAATCCACAATCATTAAAAGCTATTTCTGAGTATAGTTGATGGAATCTTGAGACTTTGTCATCATCCAAATGCATCTCAATCAATTCTCTTTCATAGTACTAATTTGTGGGATGAGGGTTTGTTTACTGTGATAATGGGGTTATTATACAACATATTTCTGGGATTTCTTTTGGAGTTTTGCCTTCATATCCTCATGAGAAAATAAGTCTCATTACCGTAAAGACACAAATCTTTTTTTTTAATCTCAAAAAGTATTTTCCTATTTTGCTACCTACCCTCTAACACATTCCAAATGATTTGTGGTTAACTTTTTTAATTGTCCCTCAAATAACTAGTCTTTGTCACCATTCAAGAAATCCAAAAGACTATTATATGAGATAGATCGAGTAAGACATAATAAATTTGAATTTGAGTCTGTAGGCAAGGTCAATTATGAGAATTTTTTCTTTTTTTAAGAATTTAGTTTTATTAATTCTCTCATTAAGTGTTTATATTGCCTCATCACCTCTGCCTCTTTTTTATTTTATTTTTTGGGGGGAAGTGGGAAGGAAGGGCAACTGGGGTGAAGTGACTTGTTCAAGATCACACAGTTTAGTGTCAAGTGTCTGAGGCTGCATTTGAACTCAGGTCCTCCTGACTTCAGGGCTGATGCTGTGTTCTCTGCACCACCTAGCTGCCCCACTGCCTCTTTTTTAAGTGGTCATTTCTGATTGGCATCCAAATTACCCTTGCCTTGCTTCCAATGTTATCTTGTAATTGTTTTGTATATTCCTATATCTGTATTTCCATATTGTTTCCCTTTATTAGATTTTAAGTTCCTCAAGGGCAGACACTTTGAGATTTGTATTCCCAGCATCTAGCACATTGTCTGGCACCGAGTACATACTTCATATATATTTCTCACATACATCCCTTTCTTTGGACTCCCACTACCATCAGTCTGATTGAAGCCTTCATTACCTCTTACTTGGTCTATCCAATGGTCTCTCATCACTCCTATTTATTCTTCCCAGTGTTTTTAGAATAATTTCTCAAATTCAAAGTTTTTTTATCATATTATCCCCTGATAAGACACTTAGCAGAACCCCACTTCCTAAAGAAGTACAAATTCCTTAGTCTGTTCTTTCAGAACATGCACTATGTATCTTTCCATTGACTTATTTCGTGTTAATCATCTTCATATACTCTACTCAAACATGACTGCTCTAGTGGAACCCAAATATTTCCTCTCAATTTGAGTAAATATGCATGATGTGGGGGGTTTAACTTACAGCAGAATCCATGAAAGCTAATCAGAAAAGTAAACATATTCTCTATTTCTCTTTTTAGTTACATTTTGTCTTTTTTTAATCTCTCCTCTTATGTTATAGGATTACTTTCTGGACATATCCTACACTCTATATTTCACCATGGCTGACATATCTACTGTCTCAAAATCAAAAGTCCTAGAAGGAAAGACAAAGAATAACTCCTAGAACAACTTCCTTCCCAACCCTGAACTATGTATGATTTCAATTTAGTCTTTAACTTACAAATCTTTTTATATGCCCTTTAACACGTGGTACTTCCCCATGCAATTTCATAGCATTTGGGAAGGGGGTAGGGGAAGTGTGGTTGATGTATTCAACAGAAAATAGACATAACTCAGGTAAACTTATCCTTAACATTTTGCTAAGATAATCACTAAATGTTATAACCAGTTTAACAATGTTGCAAAATTTTTCTTTATGTTAATGATTTCCATAATGAATGGAGCCTATCACTAGAACAATTATCCAGAGGCTTCTCACGAGAAGCATATCCTCTCTCTCATTTGTCTTGCCACCTACATTAAGGTGGCTGACCACCAGCCTTGGTCAGGCCCTCATCACATTTTGCATTTGCCATTGCAATAACAAAGAAATTGACTCCCTTCATTGGATCTACTCCTTTTCCCCAAACCATCCTTCTCACAGCTGTCAAAGTGATTTTCCTTCAGTGCTGGTTCTGAACCTGCTATTCCTCTGATGAAGAAATTAATTATTAAGCATTATCACACTTTTTATTATTTTTTTATTTTTGGAGAATTCAATAAGTATGTTTTGGCTTATGTCTGAGTGTGGAATCAAGTTGTAGGGCAATCAATCAATCAACATTTACTAAGCACTTACTATGTTCCAGGCACTGTGTCTAGGACTGGGCATGCAAAAAGAGGCAATAGACAGTTTCTGCTCTCAAGAAGTTTACAGTCTAATGAAAGAGATATGCATAAACAGATATGTATAAACAAGCTATGTACAGAATAAATAGGAAATAATTAGAAGAGAGAAGGCACTGGATTCAAGAGAGATTGGGAAAGTCTTCCTATAGAAGGTGGGATTTTAGTTGGGATTTACAGAGGACAGAGGGCATTCTAATCCTTTTCTGGATTTTATAGGGATGATAATAACACCTATCTTTCAAAGTTATTTTGACTATAAAATAAAATAATACTTATTATATCCTTTGCAAATTTTAAAGGGTTAAATAAATACTATTACTTTATTTACTCACATTTTACAGCTTAGAACTAATATCACTGCATTGAGTTCAATGGGTAAAGAATGAAATGCTAATGTTGGAGTGTGGGATGATGTCCAGAGAAAGCAGACCTGTGGAGGGTGCTACAGTAGGCAACATATGATCACTGAATTACTGGATAGGGAAATTGAAAGAAGGATATAATTTTCTCTAAGATGATCATGTCCAGTGAACTAGTAACCATTGAACCCCAAAACCTCACTCACTACCCTGAATCTGTTTTAATACTGCATAATATGAATTGGACATATGGAGGGAACAGGCATCAACTATATTACCAAAAAAGAATTTCATTTCTATAGAGCCAGGGGAAATACCTTTTAGGGATCTTGATGGGAAATAACTTAAAGAAATCTCTTTTAACTCTTATTAATTAAACCGAGTATCAAATTGAAACAATTTTTTCAAAATCCCATTAATTAACTAAATTGTGTTTCCTGAGAACAATTATTTTTTATTCACTTAAGAAGGAAATTGAATAGACCAAACAATGTGAATTGTTGATTGGGAGAATCTGAGTAACTATACCATAAATAATTATTATAGAATGACTTTCAAAAATATAAAATTACAGAATCCTGATGCCCTGGTCTTCAAATCACATTGTAGACTGAGCAGAAACATAAGGGGTTTTGTTTGTGTTTTGCTTTTTGCAGGGCAGGGCAATTGGGGTTAAGTGACTTGCCCAAGGTCACGTGGCTAGAAAGTGTTAAGTGTCTGAGGCAGGATTTGAACTCAGGTCCTCCTGACTCCAGGGCCAGTGTTCTATTCACTGCGCCACCTAGCCACCCCAACATAATTTAATAAAGAAGAATGCTCTGAAATTCTTAGGATTTAAAGTAGGAAGAGATAACTACACAGTGGGAAGACCTGTTACTAGCCCTCTAGTGAGGGCACCCAGATTCAGGACTTAGATTCCCAGTATTTGTGTGACCTTGGGCAAGTCATTTAACTTTCCCTAGCCTTAGTTCCTTCATTTATAAAATGAGAGTGTTGAACTAGATGACCTCTGAAGTCCCTATGCTCTATGTCTATAAAGCTATGAGAGTAATCTTTATATTCAGTTTTGTACTTCATCATACTTGAATATTACTCAGAGGCAGAATCCTTCAGATCCTAGTGATTATGATTTGAGGGAGAGTCAGAAATGCCTCACATTTGCTCGAAGCTGTCTCTTCCATGTCATTGCCTCTAGTTATATTAAATGCCATTCTTTCTTATTAATTTCTTTTTTTAAAAAATTATTAACCATTAACATTAATTTCTTTTAAAATTTTGAGTTCCAAATTCTTGCCCTCCATCCCATCACTGAGAAGGCAAATAACAGATACATGTGAAATCACTGAAAACATATTTCTATATTATCCATACCACAAAAAATAAAGCAAGAAAATTATACTTCAATATACATTCTAAATTCATCAGTTCTCTCTCTCCGGAAGTGGATAGCATTTTTTCTTTCATCATGAGTGATGAAATCACTAAGAGTTGGACACAACTGAAATAATTGAACAAGTGGTTAGATGAGTTCACAAGTCTCTCAACAGTTTATCAATGTACCCATTTTCCCTCATCCCCTTCAGTATCTGTCATTTCAGATAGATATGAGGTAATACCTCAGTTGTTTCAATTTGCATTTCTCTAATTGATAGTGGTTTAGAGCACTTTTTATATGACTATAGATAGCTTTGATTTCTTCTTCAGAATAGTACCTGTTCACGTGTTTTGCTCAGGGAATGGTTCTTATTTTTATAATTTTGACTCAGTTCCTCAGAGATTTCAGAAATGAGGCCTTTATCAGAGAAGTATGCTGTCCAAATTTTTATATCACTCCATTATTTATAGTACTTTTTTTAGCAAAATGTAGTTTTCATAATTACTTTTTATTAATATTAGGTCTGTTTTTGCTTTTACTTTGTCTTAGATCATGATTGCTAGCCTTTTATTTCAGCTGAATGAAAAATGATAGTTTCTTCTCATGCCCTTTATTTTAGCCATGTATGTGTTTTTCTGTTTCAAGTGTGTTTTACAGTTGTGTTCTACATCATTCTGCAATTTGCTTCCATTGTATGGTTGAGCTCATCCCATTTGCATGATGATTTCTGTGTATTTTCTTCCATCCTGTTTTTTTCTCTTTATCTTTCTTTTGTCTTTTTATCCTGTGTCTCCTCAAAGTCTGTTTTGTTTCTGACCACTGCCTTCCTTAAAGTACTCACTTTTATTTAACTCTTCCCCTATATCTCTTATCTCCTTCCCCTTCTATTTCCCTATTAGATAGATTTCTATACCCAATTGAGGGTGTGTGTTTGTGCATGTACACACACACATATACATGCAAACATACATTCTTCTCTATTTGAACCAATTCCAATAAGAGTGAGGCTCATTCATTGTCTTACACAAACACCCCTCCATTTTTCTCTCTATTATAAAGCTTCTTCTTTATGGACTTCTTTTATTTGAAAAAAAATTTCCCCATTAGCTGTCCCTTCCCCCTCTTGTATCCCTCTTCCTTATCCTGTTATATATATATAATATATATGTATATGTATATATATGTATATCTGTGTGTGATTATTATTCCAACATAACTGAATCACATTCATGCTCTTGCTTTATCTAGACTTCTAATGGCCTTAATTATGATAACTATAAAAAATCTAAATTTTATCTACTTCCAATCCTTTGCCACCACAAAAAGAGCTTTTTTCTTTGGAGTACAGATCAAATAGAGGTATTACATTACTGGGTCAAAGGGAATGCACATTTTTATAACCTTTGGGGCATGGTTGCAAATTTTTCTCCAGAATGGTTGGACCAGTTCACAGCTCCACCAAACAGAAACAACCACTTCTGGGGCCATGGTGCCTGGGACACTGAATACACCATAGAGCCTGTCTGCTCTGGATGTAGATATGTAAAATGTAATGAGTTCTGTCATGGAGAACCTGACCTTTTACAGGAGTGGTCAAACTCCTTTTCTCTTACTATTTGGCTTATTAGATCTCTGCCACAGCATACCAGGGAATTTTAATGTAAAGCTTAGATTTGGTTAATTTCTGGAGTGTCAACAAAAGAGGTAGAAAAGTATTTAATGAAAAAGGAAATTATGTGTATAATGGATTTTTTCCTTCATGTGAAAGTAATGTTGAACACAAAAAGGCTCTCACAGGCTCACATTAACAGAACCTCAAGCAATAATAATAAGTACTGTTATATCCTCCTGAAAGGTGAAGACAAACATCACTTCATGAAGCAGCTTGAAGAACTGCTTAAAAAGCATTATTATATTTCAACTTATGACTCTTTCTAATTCATTGTCATCTGGAAATGAAGAACAGATCTTGGTGCTCCATATACTCATGCTCATCATACCCAAGAATCACTTGGGATAGTTGACAGGGGCACCTTTCTGAAGGGTACCTGGCACTGATTGAAGACCTAAGATCTCTGTACCTCTCAGGCTTAGAAAAGTAAATTTTCCATCTTTAAGATAGATCTTTAAGATTTAAGATTTCCATCTTTAAGTGGAATGAAAATGAACTTTCAGGAAATTTGTGAATAGCCTCTCTACCCAAATGTGTATACTTCCACGACCAAAAGAGAAAATGAACAATATAATTAAAACTATGCCTGTAACTTTTAAAGGACAAGTATGTACAAAATGGAACAATCTTTCCAAATTCCTTTAAATATATTCTCATCCATGGCAGGGGAATCAATCATTTGGATTCTCTCATCCAATTCCTAATGTCCTATATGAGAAAGTAGAAATAGAATTCACATATGAAAGGTCTGTCTGGATTAGTAATCCTATTGTGAGTCACATATCTAATTAGTGACTGAGTTTTAATTAAGATGAAGGTTTCCTGAGTCTCTACCCAATGGACTTCCTACTCTTTCAGGGACTTTAATTTTCTCATAGAAAAAAATGAGGGTTTTGAACCATAAATTCTGTGATGCTAGTTTCATCTCTTAAATTTTGCTATAAGAAGGAATTACTTGCTGATACTTTAACAGAGAAGAAAACTCAAGAAGAGCTGAAAAAAGAACCATTGAAACATGCTTTAATATGTGTATGAATATATTCCTTTTCCCATTCCTTAGAAGTATGCCAAGACTTGAATAGTACTGTGTATGGAAAGGTCAGCTACAATTAACTGTAGCAGAGGGATAGAATGCATAGGTGTCTTTGAACTCTGATTTTAAAAAGAGGTTGAAAAGTGCAGCACCAATGCAATATTCACAGTACCTATGGTGGTTATGAATACACTGACATAATTCTGAATCGCAAAATATAACAGACTCTCCACATTGAAGACAGAACCAAAAACATTTATTCAAATACCAGAAAGCTGAATCCCAAACATAAAGCCAAATTCATCATAGGAACAAAAAATTTATACACAATAATAATGCAGAGGGCACTGCCATCCATAAGCTTTCCCCCTCATAGGGCCTTCCCATAACAAACACTCACATCTCACTGCCTGCTTGCTCTCTTTCCCTCAGCTCTAACTGCTCTGACCAGCTTCCTCTCAGTTCTTCTCCACCCTTCCTGCTCCACTCTTCCTGCACCACCCGTTCAGCAAGTTCCTCCCATCACAGGCTTTATGTGACTCAACTTGTGTGTCTTAGGCTGCCATGTGACTTAAGCAGGTTGCTTGGGCCTTTTAATGAATGGCAAAGATCTTCTCATTTACATAACCATTACATTTGTCCCCAAGATCTTTTGTATCCATTATATAAGTTAAGGGGAGTTTAGGGGTAACTGGTGTCAACAGAACTTTACAAATAATACAAAATAAGGGATAACACAAAATAAGCACACAAAATAGTATCTTAGGGTGGGCCTTGCTCACAAGCAACCCATTATTCAAAAACCCTGTTCAAAGTGTCTTAAAGGAAAAAAAAAACTTATGGGGGGGGAATTTAAATGCATTCCCTTGATGTCAGATATTAGGTAGACAAAGACAGTCCCTAGATTTAATTAAACATAATCTACAAAATTTGGCTTTGGGATCCAATTAAACCTGAATTTGCAAACTTTTAGTATTCAATATAATTTTCCAATTAAAGCTTTTTAATCTAAAAAGCAGAAGAACCTATATAAGCTTCTGATTTAAGACAACTATGTTTCAGTTAGTTAGTGAGCAGTTGTTAAATTTCTATTGAATACCTCATCGTAGAAAGTAGTTATCCAACCTTTAAAATTGAAAAAAGATCACTTGGAGAAAGGGTGGGTTTGGAATCTGATCTTTCTTGGATTCCAGCCCATCCTTTCCTTTCTCCTCTCTCAATAGACATACAATGTAAAACAGGTTATCCTTCATAAAGACCTTTTTTTTAACAAATGGGTAGACTAAAGTGGTCTAAACTTACATAAAGTTTAGCACTTTTGCATAGCCCATTACAAAAATGTTTAGAATTCTTGACCTTCTCTTATACTGTTTACTGAAACTTTCTTACTTCTCCAGGTGGAAAGATAAGAAAGTGAGAAAGGTTTGTATCCTCTAATAAAAATCATATTAGTCTAATTAGACAAAGGGAAAAGTTGAAAGTAAATCTTTAATTTTAATTTAGCCAAAATTCTAATTAGACAAAGGGAAGAAGTCTTTAGTCAATTTTAATTTAAATCTAGCTGAAATTATCTCCTGAGATAGGCCATGTGAACTAGGACAGGTGGAAGGCTATCAGTTAATCTTAATTAAAACTAAAAATTAAAGGCACCAGACACAAAACATGGCACTACATCTGTACATCCCCTTTCTCTTTAGCTATAAAGATAATAAATCTGAAAATGTTATAAAAATGGGTTGGAATCTCATATAATTTACATTAAATTTCTAAGTTTAAAATATATACTAATTCAAAAGTTATTTCTAAATTGATTCCTATTTTCACTTAAATTTGCAAAAAAGGGAAGGAAAAAGTATGAGATAGCAAGACCTGGTCATGAGATGCCAACGGCCCTTAGCAATCAGGCCAAGGAAAGTCACTTGATTCTGGTGGTTTTTCCCTCATGCCATGAATCCCAATAGAAGGGTCAAGGACACTAGTGCTGGAGGGGAGGGGAGGGGACTGGAG
>NW_027186073.1:753987-761589 GCF_028583685.1 Petaurus breviceps papuanus | reverse complement strand
AGAGAAGAGAAGAGAAGAGAAGAGAAGAGAAGAGAAGAGAAGAGAAGAGAAGAGAAGAGAAAGCACACAGGATATTCTAGCATCACTGGAACAGATATGGTTAGTCTTGCCTGCCCCACCCCCATTCCCATCTCAGTTTTTTTAGAGTACAGATCAAGAATCCTTTATACAAAGTGGGAAAAGTGATAAGATGCTTGATTTTTACCACATAACACTTATTGTACACTAAGCCTGTGATTTGTTGTATCTTCCTGTCTCTGAGGGCACTGGTCTCACGGTTTTCTGTTGAAAGCCTTTTGTCAAGATTAATTACATTGCAGATTCCTTAGTGACTTTTGAACTTAGATCCCCAAGGGAATTTTTGTTTATGTACTTAGTTGATCCCCAAGCATCCACAGGATACTGAACAGATCAAATAAATATACTCATCTGTTGACATATAATTTGGAGGGAACCTGTCTCCCTGCCCAGAAAGATTGGGCATTTTTCTCTGTCACAGATGCAGATCCTGACATTCCCATTCTTTTTAAGTGGCCTTATCTTCCCTTTAGCTACCAGGAACACATGGACATATAACCTGTATTTAAAGTGGGGCAAGATCCCTGATTCATTTCATTTAAGATCTAAGGAAAGGAGATATAAGCCTTTAGTATTCTGGAAGATGGAAATTTAGAATTCTGTCCAGTCCAGTCTCTGTCCAGGAGCATTTCCTTGTAGATATGCAAGGCAGAGTATGGCCAGGAGCTCATATGAAAATCTTTAGGAATGCATCAATGATTTTTTTTGAGTCACAACCAAGGATGTTTGAGGTTAAATTTCTCACCAAGGCTATGAAGAACAGTCAGAAAAGTAAGTATGGAAATGGTTTGTGCTGTCATTTTTTTCAGAAGCTGTGAAGATGAAATGGTAGGGTCAGTATATTTTAAGATAGAAGGTTCAAAATCTAGTACTTTATTACTATGGAGGAGAGGCAAATTGCTGCCTTAAGTTTAGAAAGACCTAAACAGTCTGTGTTTCTGATCCATATTGGTTTTTGTAATCTTGACCAAGTTACTTGAACTCTTTAAGACTGTTTCAGGGCAGCTAGTCATCTGTATCAGAAGACAGGTGCAATAAATCAAAATTATAGTCAAAATATTTTTTCTATGGAAGTTCCAGGAAGAGATTTAACAGTTATTTTTTGAGAGACTTTTTTTCCTAGATAGCATGTCCTTTGATTTTTACTCTTTGATGAGATTGGAATCATGGGCAGGTCATATTTTATATAGAAAATGTAGTAGGTGATGACTTAATGGTAAGATTTAGGAAGTGTCATTACCATAGAGGAAAAGTAAGTCACCTATGGCACAAATTGAAGAGGTTATCATGAATGTAACTTTTTTATCTGAATTTTAGTTATTACATATATCTTTAACACCATAGAAACCTCTTTTTGTGGTATGAAGCTTTTTGTAGTGGATTTGGGTACAAATTTCACCTCTTCTACTTAATACCTCTATGATGTAAGGCAAATCACTTCACCCTACTAGTCCATGCCTTCCCTATATGTAAAATAAAGGAGTGAGAGTACTCTAAATCCTTCGAAGGCAATTAAACACATATACTTATAAATATTTGCTCTGCACAAAGCACTAGACAGAAGGATAAACAGCCTCTGTTCTCAAAGAGTTTACATTTGACTGAAAGACACAACATTAATACACAAAAGTAGATAAACTATTACTTGAAGAAACAAGCACTAAAAACTAGAGAATAGCTCAGAAATAATCATTGATTCCCATCCTGAAATTTCCTGAAGCTTCTCATAGTAAAGACTGTCTTTTTTCATGATATGCCTATTTAGATGAATCATAATGAAGCCTCAAAACCCCCAGTGAAAATAATACAGAAATGGCACACTTTTAAGACTTTGCAAAGGATGTACAAATGCCTTGCTCTGTCTTTTGAGTAATAGTGCACTTTGCCCCAAAACCTTCTTCACAGGCATGAAATATTGCCTGAAATTTCATGTTTAGAAATTGCAAATAATCCTTGGAGGATTAACACTTTTAGTGGTTATGGTTTTGTTCTATTTGATTGTAAGTTAGTTTTACAGAATCTTTATAGCTAATATCTACAAAGCACAGAGTCAGGAAAAATTGAGTTCAAATTCATCCCCCAAATCTTTGTAGACACTTGACTCTAAAAAAGTCATTTAATTGCCTTCTGCCTCAGTTTCCTTATAAGTAAAATGATGATAATAATAGCACCTAACCCCCAGAGTTATTGTGAAGATAAAATTAAGTAAATATTTGTAATATGCTTTGCAACTTTTAAAATGATAAAGGATTGCTAACTTATTTTCTCTAAGCCTTTATAACTTAGAACTAACATTGCTGCATTGAGTGCAACGGAATGCATTGAGTGCAATGATAAAGGATTTAAAGGGTAATTTTGGAGTGTGGGACACTTATCTAGAGAAAGCAGACTTGGGTAGTAATATATGAGCATTAAGTCACTGGATATTGGCAATAAATGAAAGATATCAACTTATTCCAGGTGATCATTTCCTGTGCACCATTAACAATTGAACCCAAAAATCTCACTCAGTGCTTGTATCTGTCTTAACACCTGATTCTGCATATGAGTTGGACATATAGAGGGAATTGACATCAACCATGTTACTGAAAAGAATTTCATTTCTATAAACCCAGGGGAAATACCCTTTGGGGATCTTGATGAGAAATAATTTAAAGCAATTTCTTTTAAATCCCATTAATTAAACAGAGGGTTAAAGTTGTAGCAATTTCTTTAAAATCTCCCTAATTAATTAATTAAATTGTATTTGCCTAGAACAATTTTTTTTTCTTCACTTATGAAGTAATTCAATAGCTCAAACAATGTGCATTGTTGATTGGGAGAATCTGAGTAGCTACACTGTAATTAATTATTATAGAATGGTTTTCAAAAATATACAATTACAGAGTCCTGGTGCCCTGGTCTTCAAATCACACTGGCAGACTGAGCAGAAACATAAAATTTTAATAAAAAAGATTGCTCTGAAATTCTTAGAACTTAGAGAAAGAAGAAATAGCTACATGGTATAGTGGGAAGACCACTCTCTGGAACTCTAGTCAGAGGACCCAGATTCAAGACTTAAATATCTAGGGGCAGCTAGGTGGCACACTGAATAGAGCACTGGCCCTGAAGACAGGAGGATCTGAGTTCAAACCTGGCCTCAGACACTTAACACTTACTAGCCGTGTGACCTTGGGTAAGTCACTTAACCCCAATTGCCCTGCTCTCCCCCCTCCAAAAAAGAAAAAAAAAGACTTAAATAGCTAGCATCTGTGTGATCTTGGGCAAGTCACACTCTCCTAAGTTTAATTCATTTGTAAAATGAGAAAGTTGAAGTAGATGGCCTGAGAAGTCCCTTTCACCTCTATGTCTATGAGCCTATGACAGGAAGCTTTCATCATAGCCAATATTACTCATAGAGAGAGTCCACCAGAACCTGGGGACTATAAGCTGAGGGACAGTCAAGAGTGTCTTACATTTGCTCAAAATTTTCTCCTCCACCAAACTGCTTTTACTATGTGACATATCACTATTTGTGATTCATTCCTTTTAAAAAATATTGATTTTTGACATTCCTTTCTTTTTTTTTGCCTTTTTGGAGAACAATTGAGGTTAAGTAACTTGCCCAAGGTTACACAGCTAGTTTTTTTTTTTTGTTTGGGTGTTAAGTTTCTGAGGCCACCTAGCCGCCCCATATTCATTTCTTTTTAAATTTTTAATCCCAAATTCTCACCCTCCCTCCCACCACTAAAAAGACAACCAATATGACATAATTATACATGTGAAATCATTATAAACATATTCCAATATTATCCATATCACAAAAAATTGTGAAAATTATAGTTCAATATGCAGTCAGAGTTCATCAGTTCTCTCTCTAAAAGTAGATAGCTTTTTTTTTCATCATGAGTCATGGGTCACTGTATTGATAAGATTATCCAAGTTGATCATCATTACAACATCATTATTAATGTGCACAATCTTCCCTTGGCTCTTCTCACTTCACTTTGCATCAGTTCATGTAAATATTGCCAAATATTTTTCTGAAACTACTCCTGTCCTCATTTCTTAAAGCAAAAAAGCATGCCATCACAATCATATGCCACAACTTATCAGCCACTCCCCAACTGATGTACATCTCCTCAATTTCTAATTCTTTGCCACCACAAAAAAGAGAAAATATAAATATTTTGTCTCATCTTTGTGATCTCAGATCTGGCCTCATTTACCAGCTGTGTAAGCCCAGGCAAATCATTTATCCCTCTTTGGCTCAGTTATCTTATCTGTAAAATGAACTGGAGAAAGAAATGGCATACCACTACAGTATCTTTTCCAAGAAAAGTCCAAATGGGATCATGGGGAGTTGGGCATGACCGAAATGATTACACAATGAATGCTTGGACCATTTCACAACTCTCTCAACAACTTATTAATGTACCTATTTTCCCTCATCCCCACCAACACTTGACATTTCTGA
Organism: Petaurus breviceps papuanus; assembly: GCF_028583685.1. NCBI lineage: Eukaryota > Metazoa > Chordata > Mammalia > Diprotodontia > Petauridae > Petaurus > Petaurus breviceps. The sequence goes on along the minus strand of NW_027186073.1, from coordinate 757,055 downwards.
TAGTTGTGAAGTAGTGCCTCAGTTTTAATTTGCATTTCTTCAATTGATAGTGATAGAGCATTATTTTCATTTGACTATAGATAGTTTTGATATCTTCTTCTGAGAACTGCTTATTTATATCCTTTGACCATTTCAGTTCATAATTTTGACTCAGTTCCCCAAATATTTGAGAAATTAGTCCTTTATAAGAGAAATTTGCTGTATAATTTTATATTACTTTCATTATTTATAGTACCTTTTAGAAAAATGTGGTTGCCCTAATCATCTTTTTTAATTAGATCTGTCTTGCTTTTGCTTTGTCTGAGATCATGATTGCTATCCTTGTATTTTTTTTACTTCACATGAATGAAGAATAACAGATTCTCTGCCGGCCATTTATTTTAACCCTGTGTGTTTTTCTGTTTCCAGTGTATCTCTTGTAAGCAACATATTGTTGGTTTCTAATTCATTCTTCAATCTGCTATTTTGTGGGAGAACTTACACAATAATGTTTATTGTGTGTTTCTCTTCATTTTATTTTCTTCTTTTTATCATTATTTCTCTCTTTTTACTATGTCCTTTCTCAAAAGTCTGTTTTGCTTCTGAATACTGCCTCTCTTAATCTACTCTCTCTTTTATTGTTTCCCCCTCCATATCTCATACCCTTCCACTTTTATTTCCCTATTGGATAAGATAGATTTGTATACCCAATTGAGTGAGTGTGTGTGTGTGTGTGTGTGTGTGTGTGAGAGAGAGAGAGAGAGAGAGAGAGAGAGAGAGAGAGAGAGAGAGAGAGAGAGAGAGAGAGAGAGAATATTCTTCTTTGTTTGAAACAATTTCAATAAGAATGAGGTTTAAACATTGGCTGTCATGCCCTACACTCATTTCCCCCCTCACTACAATGGATACAATGCATAACTCTTTTATTTGAAAAGAAATCCCTATTCTACCTCTCCTTTCACCCTTTCTGCAGTACATCTCTCTTTCTCATCCCCTCAATTTTTTTGAAGATCATACCAACACAGTTGACTCACACTCATGCTCTATATCTATATAGACTTCTAACTGCCTTAATAATGATAACTATAAAAATCTGCTCTTTCACCTACCTGTACAACAGTCCATAGAATAGGGATTCTTAACTTGAGGTATCTGTAAAGTAGTTTTCTTTAATATTTTGATGACTATAATTCAACATAATTGGTTTCCTTTGTAATCCTATGTATTGTGTTTTATGCACTTAAAAAAATAATTCAAAGAAGGGATTCAAGCCTCACCAGATGACAAAAGAACTTCACAAAACACACAAAAAGTGATTAAGAACTCCTGTCATAGAATATGAATTAAAAAAAAAACAATAGTATTCTGTCACAATCATACACCACTACTTTTGCAAGCATTCCTCAATTGATAGGTATACTCTCAGTTTCCATTTCTTTGCCACCATGAGAAGAGGTGCTTTAAATATTTTTGTCCACATAGGTTCTTTTCCTTTTCCTTTGATATCTTTGGGATAAAGACCTAATAGTGATATTGCTGGGTAAAGGGTATGCACAATTTTATAGCCCTTTGGGCATAATTCCCACTTTTTCTCCAGAATGGCTAGACACATTCACAACTCCACCAACCAGAAACAACCACTTCTGAGACTATGGGGTTTAGGACACTGCATCCACTACAGAGCCTTTGTGCTCTGGAGGTAGACACATATAGTGTATTGAGTTCTGTCCTGGGGAGCCTGACCTCTTACAAGAGGGATCAGACTCCTATTTGCTCACTCTTCAGCTTATTAGATCTCTATCACAGCACACCAAGGAAGTTCAATTTAAATTAGAGATTTGGCTAGTATCTAGAATGTCCCAAAAGGAAATAAAAATGTACTTAATGAACATATAAGTCAGCAGTGGAACAGATTTTATTTATTTCCCCCACATGAAAGTAATGCTGAACACAAAAAGGCTCTCACAGGCTCACATTGACAGAACCTTAAACAACAATAATATGTAGTCTTATACTCTCCTGAAAGGTTGATACAAACATCAGAACATGAAGGAGCTTGCAGTAAAAAAGGCAGTAATAGATTATATCTTATGACATTTAAATTCCATGTTTTTTGGCAAGTCAAAACAGATCTCAGTGCTTCACAGGTTCATGCTTATCCTTTCTAAGAATCACTGAGTTAGTTGACAGGGGCACCTTCCTGAAGGGCAACTGACACTGACTTAAGACCAAAGACCAAAGTACCTCTCAGACCTAAAAGATCAACTCCAAGCCTGGACACATCCATCTCAAGATCACAGGTCAGTCACCTATACTCAAAAATGGAAACAAAAAGCAGAAAATAAATTCAGGGATCCAAAGTCAAGGCCCAAGTAGAAGTGGCCAAGAGCTCTGTCATTTATAAAGGGTTCCAGAGCTGAATAAGCATACATGGTTAGGAAGAAACAGCCAGAAAAAACTCTGTGCATACCCTGTTGCAATAGTACAGGGATATATTTTTGCACCATTTTTATACAAACTCCAACAAAAATATAAGACATTTGGTATACTTCCAGTAGTACTACTATTACTAATGGCATGTCATATATCTATATCATGTTCTAAATTATTGCCTATACAACAACACTGTGAAATGGTAGTAATGCTGGTATTGGTGATGCTGGCAGTAGTTGCAGCAGCAGCACTTGTAGTAGTAATAGTCATCATGGTGGCAGTGCTGGTTGATATTCATGGAAGAATATTTAAGTCAAAATTCCCTGTCCATGCATTGGTATTCATCTGCAACCAACAGCATATTTACATGATTTCTTGCCAATTATGAGAAAAGTCAAGTGATAATTTTTTTTCATGTTAATAATGGAATATTTTTCTTCCTTTTGCTTAACCTCACAACAGCCTTGTAAAATAGGTAACCCATTTTACAGATGAGGCCAAGGGGTTAAATGACTTGTCCATGGTATTACATTTATTACCTTCATTACAAGTCCATTGTTTTATCCACCATTTAACGCTGTCTTTCAGTAGATGAGTTCTCTCTCTCTGTCTCTCTCTCTCTCTCTCTGTCTCTCTCTCTGTCTCTCTCTCTCTCT
>NW_027186073.1:734821-743987 GCF_028583685.1 Petaurus breviceps papuanus | reverse complement strand
GTTGCACACCACAGGAATTCCACCCTAGACTGCAATCCAGATCCAAGCAGGTTAAAGCAAGAGCAATTACCCCTCAGACTGGTTGCTTGGTCCCCTTACACTCTACTGGCCAGGAGCTGAAGCTGCCACATGGCAGCGGCTGTGCCACAGCCCTCGGCAGCTTCTCCCCCTGGGGGAAAAAGCTGAGGCACTCCCAACTACTGGGTTCCAAAGTCCATACTGCACTGACCTCTCACTTTGTCCATAACATATATTTGTTGATAATTCTGGTCTGCCACAGCTGCTGGTGATCTGGAGTCCCTCCAGCAGGTGGTTGGTCAGGCCCACCCTGGGGCTAAAACCTTGGTGTGGGGCTGGGCTCCCAGAGTTCTGAGCTAGCGAATTCCTGCCAGCCTGCCGGGCCGTCCTCAGCAGGAGGTTAGCTTCTCTGTGTCATTTTGTGGGTTCTGTAGGTCCAAAGTTTGTTCAGAGTCCCCTTTTACATGAATTGGAGGTGGTGGGAGCCAGAGCCACATGGAGGTCCTGTTTCTACTCCGCCATCTTGACTCCACCTCTCCTCTTGTTCTATTCTTAAACTTGTCATAACACTCTATTCCCTTCACCCCCTCCACCTTTCTTCCTACCCTACTAAGGACTTCACATCATACTTCATTGAAAAAGTTGAAGGGAAGAAAAAAAGGGAATAAAAGAAAAAGAAAAAAGAAAGTTATCCATTAACTTTATTACATATTTAAACAGAATAGCTATTTCTTAAATTCAGAATAAAATAAATAAAATTTTAAAAATTAAAAAAAATGAGGCTATTTTCCAAGAGCTCTTTTTTCTCCTCTCCTCCTCAGTTCTTATGCTTATAACATTATCTCCCACTATCTTCTATTTTATTACACTCTCTAATGATGAGATGGTGCTGTTCCTTGTCAAGATTACCTTTGCATGTTCTCTTGATTCCATCCTATTCTACCCTCTCCAGCATATGCCTCCCACTATTATCCATACTCTCTAACCTTCTGGGTTTTTTTCCCTATAAGCTGCCACTGTTGCTTACAGATATAACCAAGTATACCTCAGCCTTCACAAATTCTCAGTAGATCCTATGATGCTCACCAGCTGTTATGCTATATATCTTTTCCCCTCCTCAGCTTATTTCCTCTGAAAAGCCAGTCAGAGTTCCTGCTTCCATTCTTGTGCGCTCCCTCCTCTTATCATCTTAAACCTTCTGCAATCTGACTTCCAACCTTGTCATTTAGTTTAAACTGCTGTCTCCAAAGTTACTCAAGATCTCTTCATTTCCAAATCTATTTGTTGTAATTGTTGAGTCATTTTAGTCATGACCAACTTTTTGTGACTACTTTTGGGGTTTTCTTGGCAAAGATACTAAAGTGTTTTATTTTTCTTTTGTCACTTCCCACTATGGCTAATTTTACAGATGAGGAACTGTAAAGGGAATGGGAATTTGAAGATTTTCCTTCCCCTTAATAGACCTTGGTGGAGTTTAAAGACCTCCGCTGCTTTGAAAGCAAACTCTGCCCCCTAATAGGCTGAATCTAATCACATGGAGCTTGTGATGGAGGAAATTTGCTAAAGGGTGCAGGAGAATCCACAGAAAGCTTCCCTGCTGTGAAGACAAACTCTGCCTCCTGATAGGCTGAATGGAATCACATGGATCCTGTGGTGGGAGGAATTTGCTGAAGAGAAGCAGAACCCACAGGAAGCTAGTTCAGAGCTAGCCAGACATTGGGGGAGAGAGAAGATGCTCATCAAGGAGACAAAGAGTTTTGTGAGTAAATATTGATCTTGTATTGGTTTGTAGGAAGGCTGAAGAATGCTGTGGCTCTCAGTGTTATTATGGCTTTTGAATATCTTTGGTACTATGATGAAATCAGCTTACTGGTTTGGGGATTTGGTTTTCTGGTGTCTAAATAAATCCTTCAAATGCTATCCTTTTCCTGGAGAGTTTGGCATATTTTGCAATTTAACATCATGTGAAATTATAGTCATGGTCTTTATTGTGATGGTAGGCACTGTAAATATTGCATTATTCTACCTTTAGTGATGAGGATGGGATCACAAAACATCAGACCTCTAGTTTGAGACAGAAGGGATTTAGAAGAAGAAAAATCTATCCCACGAGGGGAAGATTTGCTCTATGCCTCCCTAGCAAAAGAGTAGTCTAAAAGTACAGGGCTCTGTAAAAACTGGGAACAGAGGCTGCAACAGGGAGAACCTAGAGATTTAGAAACAAGTTTGCAAAGAATACCAATAAAACCTGGGAGAGAGCTGGAGGCAGTGAGTAGAAGAGTCTAGGTTTTGCTAACAAGCTACTGTATTGTGTGTAAAAGCAGAGGCAAACTATTACAAGAGTTACCTAAGTGCCAGAATTCGAGACCTCTTTTAGAAGAGCAATCTGGATGGTCTCAGGTGGAAGAAGACAGTACTGTAGAGTCTCTGGAAGCAGAGAAGGCTATTGTAAATTTGGCTTAGAAAAAGAAGAAAAGTAACAGAAGGAAAGTTCATACAGCCTTGGTAGCAGCTGAGCCTAGTTGCTATAACAAATCCTAAGAGAGTGCATTGGGAGCAAGTGATTCAATATAGAATGATACATTCCTTCATGGTGAAGCTTTTACACAGGCAGAAGCTCACCCCATACTGAGAAGAATGCAGGAAAGTCAGGGAGGGCAAGCAGCATTTGAAGGATTTCACTTGAGGATTTTACTCAACAGGAGATTATTGATATTTTGAGCAGATTCACCCAAAGGATGGGAGAATCCTTAGTGTCTTGGATGGTAAGAATCAGTGACGAAGGAGCTGCGGGGATAGTGGTAGAGTGGACTGCTTGAAATTTATAAGTATTTGCCAGAATCCTTTTGTCCAGCAAACTTTTAGAGATTTTCATTTGGCAGGAGGTAAAAATACAACCAATCTGTTAGCTTTATCTCCTGGTGGTTACAATAGAATGTATCCTGCTGATTTAATGTGGCCTAGTGGAGATGGACCCTGGTGATACTTAGAGACTGCATGAGAAAGTTGAAAGAAGAAGTAATGAAAACTGCTATCAAGATTGGAAATGCAGATATGTGTCATGATATCCCCTTAGCAGTTCCTCATAGAAATACCATGGTGAAGACAATTCCTCCTGCTTATCAGCCCCTACTTCTGACTCTGGTGAAATAGGGAACCCTCTTTCAGAGGTGCTGGATATTATTTCACAGCTAAGTCGCTTAGGAGAAAGGGAAAATGATACGTTTCCTCTAGAGAGGAGAATAAATAGCTGGTGGATTCAGAGTCAATAGATTGCCAAGAAAAGAACTGTTTACTGCTCTATTGAGAGCAGGGGTTGATTTTAGGAAAATTGATAGTATTCCAACTAATGAACTATGCAAAATCTATCAAGACAATGAGCCTGATGTCAGAATAGAGAAGTGAGAACTGCCCCCTACAGATGCTCCTGAGACATTGTATCCAAGTTTGTCGCACCTTAAACTCAGGTTAAAGAAGGTGTTGGAATAGGTGGAAGTGGTCAATGTGCCAAACTTGTGGCAGTGTATCAAGTCATTGGAATAGAGTGAGGAGGATAGTATATTCTTCTGTGAAAGAGGTTATGATAGTGAGTTCATGGATTCCAGAGGCATGGATGACCCTTTACTTTTTTCTTTTTGACTTTTTGTCTGTTAAACTTGTTTGAGTGATTTGTTTTCTGCAGGATTGGTACCCTCCACCTGCAGATGCCTGATTGCTTAAGCCAGATGTCATCCCCTTGTCTACGACTCTGATGTGCCACTTCTGGACCTGGCGTCAACCAAGCTCCAGATGATAGCTAAAGAAATGAACTCTCAAGTGGGACCTTTTGGGGCAGGGACAGCTCTACATTCAATTTCAGCTTGAAGTAGCTTTGGAGAAGAGACTTTCACCCCTTACTCCAAGATTTTGAGTCCCATTCATTCAAGGTGGGAAGGATGGAGTGCTTGTGCCCAAGTAACCAACCTAAGCTATTGTTTTATTGCAATGTTTTTTCTATTATCTCTGTTATTTTGTTGCAAAATTCTGTTGACACCAGTTTTTCCACCAGTCATCCCTAAGCTCTCATTTCTTGTTAAGGTATTTTTGCCGTGTAAGGGACATGAAAGATCTTGGGGCCAAATGTAATGGGAATGGGAATTTGAAGATCTTCCCTGCCCCTTAATAGACCTAAGGGGGAGTTTTAAGACCTTCCCTGCTTGCAAAGTAAACTCTGCCCCCTAATAGGCTGAATGTAATCACATGGAGCCTGTGGTGGGAGGAGTTTGCTGAAGAGAAGCGGAGTCCACAGCAAGCTGGTTCAGACATTGGGGGAGAGAGAGGATGCTCATTAAGGAGATAGAGAGTTTTGTGAGTAAATATTGATCATGTATTGGTTTGTGTGAAGGCTGAAAGATGCTGTGGCTCTCTGCATTATTATGGCTTCTGAATACCTTTGGTACTGGTTTTAGCATTTAGTTTTCTGGTGTCTAAATAAATCCTTCAGTTCTGTCCTCTATCTGGAGAGTTTGGCATGTTTTGCAATCTAATGTCATGTGATACTTATAGTCATGGTCTTTATTGTGATAAAGATATTGAATTGGCACTATAGGAACTGAAGCAGAATTTTTACTCATAGGGATGGATTTTTCTGATTCCAAGCCTAGTGCTCTGTCTACTGTGCCATCTAGCTGTCCTTCCAAATTTATGGTCTCTTAGTATTCATTCTTCTTTATCTCTATCCAACATTTGACATTATGGACCACATTCTTTTCCCGGATACTATTACAGCATCTCTTTGAAAAGAGGAAAGGGAAAAATGTAGAGAATAAGCATTTATGTAGTGCCTACTATGTAAATACTACTACTTAATGCTTTGCAAATATTATTTTATTTAATCATCACAACAACCCTGTAAGATAAGTGCTATTATTATCTCCATTTTACAGCTGGAGAAACTAAGGCAAAGAGAGGTCAAGTGAAATGCCCAGAATCACATAGCTAGTAAGTGTCTTACTATGTAAACTCAGGCTTTCCTGTCTCCAATTCTACTATCCTATCCACTGTACTATGCAGTGGTACTAAGTGGTATTAAGCCTAATACCTGACAGGACTTTACAAAAGTCAAGGACAAGATGGGATATTTTGGACAGTGCACAGCCTAGGTGAACTTGAATTTTCAATTCAGCATTCTAAAAAATGCTTCACATTTTAATGTTTTAAGTAGCAACCTCTGGGAGAGTAAAATGATTGTTTTAATTTGGTTCTTTTTTTTGTCAATGAAGACATAGGTCTTCAGTATTAAATATTTCTTTAGTGCAGAGAAAATAAACAGCTGTTCTGTAGCTGTTCTACATTGCTTAAAGTGTGATATAGTTTCTGCTATTATTATTTGCATTAACAATGTAACCTACCAGTAAGAAGTAACATAAGTAGGCTATTAGTGAGGAAATGTAAAACTGCAAAAGGAGCAGGCCAGTCATGTAGGAAGGCGTAAGGGTTATGGGATTTAAAGATCTTCCATGCCCCGTTGGACTTGCTGACATAGCAGGAAGGGGCAGAGCAAGAGGAAGCAGAAGCCAAGCTAGAGTTCCTGCGGTGCCTAGCAGTGGCAGCAACGGTGGCAGCAGCAGCAGAGGCAGCAGCAGCATGAACCCCTTTTTTGAGTCAGCCAGAATTTCTGCTAAGGACTCCTGCTGAGGACTGCCAGGGGCCAGAGCTGCTGGGAGCGCGCTTCCTGGACGCTGGGTGGTTGCTGTGAGTGGGGAGAGGAGGACCTTTGCCTGAGGTAGCCTGTTCTGTTTTAAAGGCTTGAGAATGTGGGTGCTTTCTACTTTATCTACCTGTGCCAATTTCATAACTACTCTGATGGCTTTGACTTTCTGGTTTTGGGACTCAGTCTTTTGGTATTTTAATAAATTTTCTAGCTTATTCCCCCATATAGCAAGCCTGATATATTTTGTGATGGATAATTACATCAGCATATCTGTAATTTCCATAGACATTGTGAATATTGCATTGCTGATACAGAAGGGCAAGGGATAACATATGTTATAAACATATGTTTCGGCACAGATTTGCTGAAGAAATTTTTTTTAAAAGACCTAGATGAAGTCATATGACAGACTAGGTAGAGACCATCACTGTGCCTGGTACACAGTCAGTGTTTAATAAATGTATGTTGATTGATTGACTAATTGACTGACTGAGTAGATCCTCATCAGAGGGTCTATGGGAGACCATGGAGAAGAATCACAATGTCCACACCCTAGTAAATCAAGCCAAACCAGGGTAACCAATGGACCTCAAATCTATTGGTGAGTTAGGGGAGTATCTATCCCAAGCATGTGAAAAAACCTCCGTGGAAAGGGAGAGTGACAACAATTTGTTCCAATATCCATGAAGGCAGCTGAAGCAAGCACTGTGGAGTGCAGAGCTTGGTCAAACATCAAAGATGCCAAGGTCTTTCACTAGATCTTGGGCCACTGCCAGTCATCTTGACTTTTGTGATGCCACTGGGACTCAGTGACTCTGGAGGAGAGAGTGAGGCTGACAATTTTGTGCAATTCTGTCTGACTTAAATTTAATTCATTCAGGAGTCACGACATCACTCTGTGGTGTCAATGGTCCTCTTTGAAAATGGAGGCACAGCTACAATTTTGGAAGATGTTAGACATGAATATAAACTAATCTTTAAGTTATTCTATGTAGAGATCTGAATTGTAATTGTAGAGAGTTAGAGATAATGAGAAAAAAGAGTCTGACCCCTACTTTTAAAGGACAGATTCACACCAGAATTAAACCTAGTCACATATTCCAGCTGAAAGTGACTCCATAGTGAAAAGGGAGAGGGTGGGTATGGCAGCCCCTCTAAGCCCAGCAATAGTTCTTACTGTTACACTACATTTTTACTTCATCTTATTCAGAAAATAGACCAGTTTTGACCCATGTTTTGGAAAGTGGCAGGGATGTATATAGGTACATAGTCTCTCCCCACCAGGAATCAAAAATAGTCATGTTGGGGCAGGGATAAGTGTTCATTGAGATTGAGCTCATTGAGTTCATTGAGATTGAGAAAGGAGCCCAGTTGGACACTGCTAGATGTGCAAGGCAGAGGTGTGCATACTTGTTCTGAGAGTGGTGTGTGAAAAACAGTCATGGACCCCAAATCTCTGGATAGAGGATTAAGTAATAAATTGCCTGGCAAGAAGATCATAGAATTTAACCTTTGAACCAGTGAAAAGAGATTGCTTAGGCAGCACCAGCTTTGAAAGCTGCCTTATGGATAATCCTAAATTTGAGTTTCCAGGTTGAGAAAGAAGGTGATTTCATGATTCTACAGGCTTTTTTTTTGGAGAAAGAGGATGATCCTGAGCAGCATTTTACTTGATTAGTAAAAAATGTTGAGTTATATTGACAGTGAAAGTATGATGAGAAGAAGAAAACCTGCTCTTCAGTTCAATGGTGCATTTACCTTTTGGGGACTAAGGAGTGGTGAAAAAAAATCCAAACCAGAGGGTGATACTGTGAGTCTGGGAAGAATCGTGTAGGACCCTATAGAGTCCAAAGGAATGTCAAATTCAATGCCCTTCAGAAAGGTGTTAATGGACAGTTTGAGCATTTTGTGTATTCATAGCCTCTGTGAAACATTTGTCTCTCCACATTTTTCAGGGAGAGTGGAGTTGAAGTAAAGTCTGTCTTATCAATTAAAAAAAGAAATTAAGATAATAAAAAGGAGTCAAAAGATGAAGGAGAAAAGTAATGGATGTGTTGATTTTTTTTCTCTATAGGGCTTTTTATAGATTGTGTCAAAAATTGAGACAAACTATAGAAAAATTGGAAAATTGACTTCCAAGGATTTTGAAGAAAGCAGATAATTAATAAATGTTTGCTGGATATTGTAGTAGTGAATAAAGTGGCTAAAATCAAGGCAGATACTGACAAAATGGGTGGGGTGAGGAGAAGAAATACTTGATGAGTGGGAGTTTCTGCATAGGACAAAAAAGGAGCTATATGATGGTTTTTAACATGTTAGTCTATAGATAAGGCATCACTGGTAAGAGAATATAAAGAGTTATGGAAACCAAGACAGACAGTTCATAGTCATTTGGCATCTAGATTGCAATTGCTTCTTACAGCTTTGAGATCAGTACAAACCTTTTGAATGAGTCCCTAAAAGCTTGTATCACTTGCTTATTTCTCAGGGTATAAATGAAGGGATTCATCACTGGGGCCACTGAGGTTGCAAGCACTGACACCACCTTGTTCAAAGCCACCCCTTCCTTTGCAGAAGGTTTGATGTAGATGAAGATGCAGGTACCATAAGTCATGGAGACAACAATCATGTGGGAGGAACAAGTGGAAAAGGCTTTTTTCCTTTGCTGGGCAGAGGGGAATCTCAGAATAGTCCTGATAATATAGGCATAAGATAGAACCACTAACACTAAGGTGATGATGAGTGTCAACACAGCACATGCTAAAATCATGCTTTCTATAAACTCTGTATCAGAGCATGTGATCTCCAGCAGTGGCGATGCATCACAGACAAAATGGTTAATGATGTTGGAGTCACAGAATTCTAGCCTAAGACCCAGGCTAAGTGGTGGAATAATAATCATCAATCCAGACAGCCAACAACCCACTAGGAGCTGGTTACAGACTCGGTTGTTCATGATGGTTGTATAGTGCAGGGGTTTGCAGATGGCTACGTAACGGTCATAAGACATAGCAGCCAGGAGAAAAAATTCTGAGGCTCCAAGGAGGATGGCAAAAAATAATTGGATGGCACATTCATTATAGGTCACAGTATAGTTCCCAGTTGACATGTTGTACAGGAATCTGGGAATACAGACAGATGTGAATGTCAATTCTAAGAAGGAAAAGTTCCTAAGGAAAAAATACATGGGGGTTTTAAGGTGGGGATTCACCAAAGTGAGAGTGATGATGGTCAAGTTCCCAGTTACACTCAGCATGTAGGTCAGAAACAGAAAGATAAAAAGCAGAACCTGCAGGTGGGGATCATCTGTCAGTCCTCGTAGGATAAATAATGTTATGCCTGTATGGTTTCTCATTCCCAACCTCTGTCTTTCAATGGATCTGTATGTAAAACAAGAGGGACGGAGGGGGAAAGAGAGAGAGAGAGAGAGAGAGAGAGAGAGAGAGAGAGAGAGAG
>NW_027186073.1:703066-734721 GCF_028583685.1 Petaurus breviceps papuanus | reverse complement strand
TTTACAAAATGATTTAGCAATATAATTTAGAGAAAGAAACTCAGCAGTCATTATTCTTGGGCTCTTTTTTCTTTCACTGGATGAGAAGTCATACCAATGCTATGCTCTGCTTGGTGACTTTGAGATGTGTAATAGCTACTGGGTGTAGGGTTTTTATAGTCTGCCATCTGGCTGTATTTCATGCTTTTCCAAGTTGTCTGCAACATCTCATTTGTTTGGAATACAAATCCCTGTAAATGTGTATTTTAAAAAAGTTTTCATTATTTTTTATCAGTCATTTCCATATGTATGTATGTATGTATGTGTGTATGTATGTATGTATGTATGTATGTATGTATGTATAAAACCCCTGACATTGAATCCTTTTGAGACTTAGACAAAATTTTTTTTTTTTAATAAAATATGGTGACCATGTCTATACTTAGAGGCAGCTAGGAGGTGCAGTTGATAGTGCTGGGCCTGAAGTCAGAAAGACTGATCTTTCTGAATTTAAATCTAGTCTCAGACATTTATCATCTCTGTGACCTGGGGCAAGTCAATTAACCCTATTTGCCTCAGTTCCTCATCTGTAAAATGAGCTGGAGAAGGAAATGGCAAAACACTGTAGTATCTTTGTCAAGAAAAACCCAAAGGGGCTCACAAGTAGGACACAACCAAAAATTGACTCAACAACAACAAAACAACAAAATCCTACATTAGGCCACACAGGCAGTCCCCCACCACTATACTGACAAAAGGGAAGTTGATGTCTCATTTTTTCTCCAGGGTTTAAATTGGCACTAAAATAAATTAGAACTTAACTGTGTTTCAATTGTTTTCAATTATATCATTGTCATCATGTCGTGTATTGTTCTCTTGTTCAATTAGTTTTACTTACTTCTCTCTGCATCAGTTAATACAGGTCTTCCCATCATTTTCTTCATTCCTGATATTACTGAATTTCTTTATGGTACCATAATATTCATTACCACAATTTGTTTAGCAATTCCTCAACTGTTGGACTTCACTCTTGTCCAGTTTGTTGCTAACAAAAAGGTACCATTGGGACCACTAATGGTACCGGGAAGCACCACTATTTTGGTATATATGTGGTCTTTCTATCTTTGACTTCTTTGTAATATATACTCAGAAGTGTGATCAAAGGATTAAAACTATCCAGGTAATTTTCTTATAGTGATCCTAATATTTTCCAAAATATTTGAACCAATTCATATCTGCAGCAATCTTTTAATCTGCAGCAAATCTTATAATGGACTTTCTATATTGGTTAATTCATCTTTTTTTTTACCTTGGCCAATGTGAAATTTATGAGACAAAATTCTCAGCATTCCACGAATTCATATTTCTTCAATTATTAGAGATTACTAGTAATTTTCCCATATGGTAGTAGATAGTTTTCAGTTCTTTTGAGAACTTGGTTCATCTATAGGATGTCCTTAAAGTCTGGACACATTAGAAATCTCATTAACTCTACATATTTTCAAGAAATTAAATGAATGAAATTTTCAACAACATTTTATTTATTTAGAGTAAATGAGATTTCATAGGAAGACATAGGAGACACATAGGAAATCTCATTAATTAATTTAATCTCATTAATTTGGAAAATAGTCCCCAATAGTTAAAGTTTTTATTCCATATGGAATTGTATTGGCTAAAATTTATGCTAAATTTATTAAAATGCTATTGAAAATTCCATTCATTTCATTTCTTGAAAATATGCATAGTTAAGGAGATTTCCTATGTATCCAGACTTTAGGGACACCCTGTACTTTGATTACGTATTGACAAATGGTTCTTAGTGTCATATGTTCATATAGTCCACAGCCTTTGGACTGTACTTCACGGGCCTATGATCTAGGGTGTCCACATCTAGGTTGCAGTCAGGACACAGGAGTGCTCCCTCCCTGGTTGTGGGGGCCTCCTCTCTGAGCTAGTATGCTTCCTGTCTTCATAATTGTTGTCCTCAAGAATCACCTTGCAGTTCTTTAACAACATGCTGCAAAACTTCTGCCACCCCACCTACCCACTCCTACTTACTGGATCTAATTGTACTACAGTAATAGTACTACTATACTACTACTTGAGGAATTTTTATGAATTTATTAACTTCCTCCCAAAGTCCAATCCTTTCTTTTTGGCAGCACATTATATCAGGTCTATAGTCAGACAAACAGTTGGGGAATTAGGCCCAAGAGCAAGGAGACTATAGACAATAAGATCCATCAAGTAAGAATGGGTGGGTAGGATGGGGGGAGTTATGCAGTAGGTTGTCAGAAAATTGCTTAAAATACTTAAGGACAACAGTTATGAAGATGGAAGCACACTCGCTCAGAGAGGAGTACCCCACAACCAGGAAAGGAGCACACCTGTCTCCTGACCAAAAGCTAGATGAGAACACCCTAGATCATAAGCCCATTCTTCCTCTTCTAAGTAAGCCTCTCCTAAACTCCCAAGTAAACTTAAAATACCTTCACAACCACTGAGTGGTTTCCTTGTCACCCTCACTCCAACTTCTATTGGGATTGAGAGAAAATCATTCACAGCCTATGCAAACATGAGACTTCTTCACCTTCCCCCAAATAATATAACCCCTCCTAATATTCTACTCTCTTTGCCTTACTTCTATTTTCCATATTGTTTTAATTGTGAATAACCTTTTCTGTACTCTTCCCCATTACCTTAATTCATTAGTTATATCCTTCCATTTTTTTCTGAGTCTCTGCCAGGGTCTTTCATTGTAAAATATTCCAAAGATCAGACAGGAAAATTTGACCTACATTGGAAAAGAAGACCAATCCAAGAAAAATCAAAAAGCAGTGAAAGTTATCTTTGGAACTTTCCCAAGTTCCTCTTAGAGGGCTTTTCTCCACATTCCAAGTGTGCTCTTAATATTTTCCCATGGTCTCCATTATACCCTGGCACTAATTCTTCATTTCCCATTTCTTACTATTAAATACAACCTAATATATGATTCTTTCTGCAGTGAGATGGTCAGGTTGTAGAATATCTAAAAAATTAATTCAAAATAAATTGTGAGTAACTAGTAATTAATCCTTTTGAAGTATAGTTCATCTTTAAAAAAGAGAATAATTGTTATTTGAAAGTTGGGTGGGGTACATGGATATGAAGTCGGCACTCTCATAACTACTTGGTGAAGACTGCTATTTACTCTACCTCTACAAATGATGGACCTTCTGCACTAAGGCAATACCACCTAATGTCAATAGGATATTCCTTTCTCTACATCTTTTTAGAAAATGTTATATGTAACAATGTCTAGGTAAAATGATAAAGGCCATGTTCAGACACCAAAAAAGCCACAGAGATGTAAATCTTTGTGCCCTCAGTTCTAGAGAGCAAAGAAAATCAGTTGGTCAATAAGCATTTTAAGTGCCTAGTATGTGCTGGGCACATAGTAGTGCATGAGTTGTGAAAGGTAAAGATTCTGCTCTCAAATGCTCAGTATAATTAACAGGTGAGAGTGACGTTGGATAGTAAAACCCAGAATTCTCTCTTTCCCTGCTTTGAGGTGGCAGCCAGTGTGTAGTGAAAAGTTCCTTCAGGACCCTTGTTTTCATAATTGAATATTTTTTCTCTAGCCTCTCTTTAGAGAGTAAGAGTTTATTTCCTTCATCACAGGTGTCATTGCAATGGGAAAGAGCAATTGTCAAGTGTCCCCTTCTGCTGATGGAGCTATTTTATAGATGCCACTTATGTCAACCCAGACTGTTCATGTAATTCTAAGGTTAAATGACAGAATCAAATCCTATTTGGGGCAGGACCTGTTCACAATTGTTTATCACCAATAATTAACTAATATTACTCAGTATCTACATGTTCCCCATCCATATTCATTTTTTCTCCATCCTATATCAAGGAATAGGCTCCTTTAAGAGAATCTAATTAGTGGTAGGAGTAGATGGTTCTTGTTTGCTATAAAATATTCCCACAAAGGTCCTTAAAGAGAACTTCTCCCATATCTTCAGAAAAGGGGATTCCATATTTCAGTTAAGATTATATGTGCACAATTCACACAATGCATCATCCAGGGTTGTAGATACCATTACAGGAAGGGAACAATCAATGACCTTAGTTGATTGATTATTACAGAAGTCATTTCTCCTCTGTTCAGCTATTTCAAAAAAATATTATACATGAAGTGACCTAACTGTGGTCTAGCAAAAGTTTGTTACTGAGTCTGTCTTCCTGCTGTTTCTATAACCTCAATCCTCTGAAACTCAGTCCCCATAAATTCTTTTTTCTCTAGGCACATGAGGTTAATTTGTTTCTATAGGTCTCTGGACATTTCATAACAAAACCTAGAGTTGTTTCTTTTTCATCTATGTCAACATTGCCATCCCTTCTTATCCCAACAAGATTCCATTTCTCTTAGAGCACTGGTTCTAGCCAGATGTCAGCTGGAAAGGATCTCTTAACTACTCACACTTCCATGGTTTGATCAATAGCCATCTAATGTGTCAGCTCTCTCAGAGTTGCCTTCATTTTAAATGAAGAAACTTGTTCATCTAAAGGAAATAGCTAGAATGGTGGAATTTCAAGAAATATGTAGCATACAAACAATGGAGAAAGCTTTAGTAGGGTCTATCCTACACTCCTCCAATCATATAGGCAATCTACCTACATAGGAATCTGGTCCACTAATTCCATTCACATCAAAAGTCTAAATTCAGCATCCATGTGATACAGAAGAAGAGCAATACATCATAAATTTTTGTTGAATTTCATTCTGAAAAAAAAATGGCACTTGATGTTTTTTAGCAGATTAGTATCCCCATATAGAAGAAATAACCACTCCCATTCCATTCCCACAGTTGAGGAGCAAGTGCTGGCATGACAAATTATTCTTTTACTTACTTTTATGACTAGGTTCACATCTCACTGGCATTTGCAATCATGAATGATCCTGACATGAGTGGAAGCTGAGGAGCACTTTGTTAGGGAGAAATGTACCTGCCCTTCTGGTCCCTCTCTCTGTCATGCACTCACTCATTATTCAAGGCTAAGTAAGGGATGGAGCTCTCCAAGGTAGGCAAACAAAAATATTACTCCAATTTTCTTTATCCTTACCACCTCTAAACTGTCCCAAAGTAAAAGCAAGAAATATTTCCACATGCTTTATGTAGCAGAAAAGAAGACTGGACCACCATCAGTGGAAGAGGACTTCAAGATTTTTCTCTGTTAGAGCCAGAGAAGTTCTCACTTGTCTGAAAGGGAGACAGGCTTCCCTCTATGCTGTGCACTAAGAACAGAGGATATTTGTTCTGTGTATATTGTCTCCTACAGGTGCATGGGGACCAACTGAATATGTAAACAAAAAGGCCTCTGGGGATTCAAGTTCAAAAGTCTCTAATGAATCTCCAATGCAATTAACCTTGGCAAAAGCCTTTCAACAGGGCCCTATGATGTTGTTACCCACAGAGACAGGGATGCATTAATAGCATCAGACACAATTTTGAGGTGCTCAGGATTGAGGATAGTGATGGAATCTAGCATCTTCTTTCTCCTTCCTACATTAGCTAAGCAATTCTCCAATTGATCTTAGGGGAAAAGCTTTTGAGGAGTCCCTAGGATAGGTCATATTGAGAAAATCCCTATTAGCCAATTTGCTGAGAGATTCTTAAGTTTCTACCTCTTTCTTTGTTATGTGTAAAGCCCAGAAGAGTTGGCAATGCAGATGCTAGGCTCCACCTAGTTCTAGCATTCATTTTCTTCATACTTCCATAATAGAAAACTTAAACTCTCACCTCTAGGGACTTATGGATGATGTCTTGTTTTGCCATATCTGGATTTGATATGTTGTCTTTCTTATATTCTTTCAGTCATTCTTTCTAACACAAATTGATAGGGTTGTCTCCATGAATGTACTCTCAACTTCACTCATACGTAGAGTCATTATTCCTCCTCTCCCACATGTACAGATTGCCAGTCATAAGGTAATCTCTCTTGCCTTCTGACTACAATCACTACTTCAATTCAATCACTCCAACCACAAAACCAATTGTTCATCCTTAAGACTTTCTTTGCCACTTCAAGGAGTTAGTTTTCCTATATACCTTCCAATTTCCTGTGTCAAAGGCACATCCACATAGTAAGAGATACAATAGACACAACTAATAGCTTGAGAAAGCTACTGACTTTACTATCTTTCTCATTCAGCTTTTAATTAGCATCTGTAATGGGAATGCAAATTTGGAAGATCTTCCCTGCCCCAGGCTAAAGTGCACCTGGAGCCTGGGGTGGGAGGCTTGTTTTTCAGGAGATACTTTTTGATTGGCCAGTGGGTCAATAAGGTTGTTACATTCTCTGAGCCAGGAGAAGGCTATATAAGCCCTGATGTGAGGCTTTGTTTTGGGGGCTCACTTTGAGAAGTGTTCTGTGATTTGATATAGATTCTGGGAAGCCGTTGTATGGAGGCCCCCCCCCTTTGAAAAACCCAGATGTTGATTTGTTATGGATGTAATGGTTGGACAGTTTGGAAATCTGTCTACGTGATCTGTTTCTGTCTTGATAATTCTGCCTGTATACTTTGAAGTTCAGGGTGCTGACCTTTTTCCCCTGAACAAGGTAAACGGTATATGTTTGACTGATTAAAGTAAGCTTGTTAACCCATTTTGAGTTGCTTTCCTTTATTAAAGCAGATCCAAGAATCTGTGGTGGCAGCAAACCCTGAGGACGCTTGGGGTGCTTGCTGCCACAGCATCTTACCTTAGTGTCTCTAACCTTTCAAGAAAATGGTCATCTACTGCATCCTGTGCCATTGTTTAATCTTGACTTTTCCCACTGGACTTTGATGACTGGAGGAAGGAATGAGGCTGATGAATTTGTGCATTTCTGCTTCACTTAAATCCAATTCATGTGCACTTAAATCCAGTTCTTGGGCATTTTTATGATGTCATTGATACAGTTCAAAAATGGAGGACAAACACACACACGGCACACAACACTCTAGTTCTTACACTTGATGACATGGACTTTAAAAGTTCAATTCAAATTTTGCTTCCTACCTGAAGCCTTCTCTAACTCTAATGTTAGTGATCCTTTCCTTTTCTTAACTCAGAAGCCTACCTACTTCACAAGGTTGTTGTGTGCATCAAATGAATCTATTTTTGTAAAACACTTAGTGCTTGGCACATAGTAGGTACTTAATGAATGCTTATTAATATAAACCGTATCCTGGCACAAGTGCCCAGGTCCACTTTGATACACTTCTCATTTCTCTGGCTCATTTCTCCTATCCAAAAAATCTGGAGATTTTAGTATGTGCCCTTTCTCAAATGTAGTTATAAATTATACTTACAGGCACACAGTTTCACAAGGCTTAGCATAGGATAAATACTAGGGATGGAAGGATGGCTCAACCTTAGAAAAATAATCAACATAATCATATTAAAAACAAGAACATTCCAAACCATATGATTATCTCAGCATATACAGAAAAAGCCTTTGATAACATACAATATGAATTTATGCTCAAAGGAAAAACAAAACTCTAAAGAGAGATTTTTTAGTATCACAAAAAAAATCTAAGGCCAGAAGAAATCATCATATGATAATTATATATTTTTTCTATAAATATACAAATAAAACAAAGATGGCAACTTTCCCCACTACTAATCTACATGGTTCTGGGAATAATAGCAGTAGCAGCAGGGCAAAAAAATTAAACATATAAAGATAGGTAAGGAAAATATGAAACAATCCCTATTTGCTTATAGTTTAAAAAATCCTAAGGAATCAGCAAAGATATTAATTGAGACAATAGCTTCAAAAAGTTTCAGGGCACCACAACTATTACACATTGCATATATTTTCAGACTTTTGAGAAGTATTGATACATTATACTGATGTTTTACTATTCTTTTGTTTTTTTCTATTTTTCAAAAGATA
Organism: Petaurus breviceps papuanus; assembly: GCF_028583685.1. Classification (NCBI taxonomy): domain Eukaryota; kingdom Metazoa; phylum Chordata; class Mammalia; order Diprotodontia; family Petauridae; genus Petaurus; species Petaurus breviceps. Next base: position 726,810 of record NW_027186073.1, on the reverse strand, counting down.
CTATTTGCTATATGGGGTGGTTCTTTGGAAGGGAAGGGGGAAATACTAGAGGGAAAAGATGACATTTTATTTTTGTAGTATTTTACTTTTTTCCCAATTGCATGTCAAGACAATTTTTAGCTTTCATTTTTTTAAAAGCAATTTGGGTTAAGTAACTTGCTCAAGGTTACATGGCCAGTTATTTTGTGTGGGCATCAAGTATCTGATGCCAGAACCAATCCCGGGTCTCCCAATGCCGGGGCCAGAGCTCTTACTCACTGTGCCACCTGACCGCCCCATTTAGCTTTTATTTTTATGAGATTTGGAATTTAAAATTTTTTTTAATTTTTCCTTCCGTTCTTCCCCTTCCCTCCTCCAAAAATGGCAGGCAATTTGATATAGGATATATATGTGCTATCATGCAAAACATTTCCATATTAGTCATAATTGTGTAAGAAGAAACAGATCAAAAGGAAAAAAAACAAGGAGAAGAAAGGGGAAAAAAATATGGTTGGATCTGCATTCAGAGTCCATCAGTTTGGATGTGAATAGCATATCCTTCCTCTGTACCTTGTACTTGATCATTGCCTTGCTGAGAAGAGCTGACTTATAGCTGATCCTCAAACAACATTGTTGATACTTATGTACAATGATTTCCTGGTTCTGTTCATTTCACTTTACATTAGTTCATACAAGTCTTTCCAGGTTTTTCTAAAGTGTACCTTTTCATCATTTCTTATTGCATAATAGCATCCTACTACATTCATATACCACAGTTTGTTTAACCATTCCCAAATTGATGGGCATTCCCAAAGTTTCCAATATTTTGCCACCATGAAAAGGGCTGCTATAAATATTTTTGTATGTGGAGATTCTTTTCCCTTTTTTATGCTCTCTTTGGGATACAGACCTAGTACTGTTATTGCTAGATCAAAGGGTATGCACAGTTTTGTTACTCTTTGGACATAGTTCCAAATTGCTCTCCAGAATGGCAAGATACAACTCTACCAACATTGCATTAGTGTCACAAATTTCCCACATTCTTTAAAACATTTATCATTTTCCTTTTTTGTCATATTAGTCAATCTGATAGATGTGAGGTGGTAGTTTTATTTGTTGTTATTTTAATTTGAATTGCTCTTAATAGTGATTTAGAACATCTTTTCAATTGATTATAGATAGTTTTCAGATGAAGAAATTAAAGCTACCTGTTCATATCCTTTAACCATTTATCAATTGGGAAATGAATTGTATACTTCTAAGTTTAATTCAGTTCTCTATGTATTTTAGAAATGAGGACTATATCAGCAACATTTGCTGTAAAGATTGTTTCTCAACTTCCTGCTTTCCTTCTAATCTTGGTTGCATTTGGTTTTGTTTGTGCAAAAACTTTATAATTTAATGTAATCAACATAACCTGTTTTGCATTTTATTATGTTCTCTATCTTTTGTTTGGTCATAAATTCTTCCCTTCTTCATAGAAGTGACAGGTAAACTATTTCTTGCTTTCCTAATTTGCTTATGGTATCATCCTTTATGTCTAAATCATATACTCATTTGGACTTACCTTGGTATAGGGTATGAGATATCGGTCTATGCCTAGTTTCTACCCTACTGTTTTCCATTTTTCACAGTAGTTTTTGTCAGTTCATGAGTTCTTATCCCAGAAACTGGAGTCTTTGGATTTATCAAACAGTAGATTGCTATAGTCATTGACTACTGTGTCTTGTGTACCTAACCTATTCCACTGATTCACCACTTTATTTACTTAGGCAGTACCGCATAATTTTGTTGATTGTCACTTTATCATATAGTTTTAGATCTGGTATGACTAAACCACCTTCCTTTGAAATATTTTTCCATATGAATTTTTTTATTATTTTTTTCTAACTCTATAAAATAATTTTTGGTACTTTGATTGGTATGGCACTGAATAAGTAAATTAATTTAGATAGAATTGTTACTTTCATTATATTAGCTCAGCCTACTGATGAGCAATCACTATTTTTCTAATTGTTTAGATCTGACTTTATTTGTGTGAAAAGTATATTGTAATTGTGTTCATATATTTCCTGGCATTTCCTCAATTTCCAATCATTGCCATCTCACTGTAGTATTTACCTACTAATGGTATTGATAAGGCAAAGGGTATGAACATTTTTATAGCCCTTTCAGCACATAGCAGGATGGAAAATATGACTCATTGTGACTCTCCTTGGTTTTTTTCCTCACAATTAAATTTATCATTTTTTATAGTCAGTTTGTAGGAGAGGTTTTGGGGGAAGTTTAATAACTGTGACTCTTCTTTCTGCCATCTTGACTCTACCTCAAAATTCACCATATTTTTATTCATCATTTTTTTTATGAAAGTCATGTAGTCTTTAAGTAATCTTTCCACACTCTGTCTTTTAGGTCAATTGCTTTACCTCATATAATATTCATGTGTTTAGAGTTATCATAATTTGCTTCTCTTCCATTAAATTGTTTTTACTATGTATTTTTTGTGCTCCAAATCTGTTATTTTCTTCCTCATAACTTCGACTTTATTGAGAGAAATTCTGTAAGATTTCTTCTAAGTTCACTATGCTGTTGTTTGATGATAAGCTTGAATTCAGATGTCTGGTTTCATTTTTTATATTATCTTTTCCATTTTATATTCTTTTTGAATCATCTAGTAGTTTCTTCTTGTTTTGTCATGATCTTTGGGGAGTTGGAAGAATTCTCTTTTTTATCATGTATTTTTAGTTAATTTCCTTGATAGTATAACATTTATTCATTGTGTTCTTGCTTCTCTTTATTTTTACTTATTTTTAAATTGTGTTTATCAGTTTTTATTTGGGTTTATAAGGTTGTGAACTAGTTCATATTTGGGCTTTCTCTCTTGGATTTATCTTCTTTTAACTTTTCCCTTGCATTCCTAGTCACACTTTTTGACTGTTCCCCCTTACTCTGCTGCACAGAAACTCAAGGATGACCATTATTATTCTCTCTAGATTGGTGTGATGGAAGGTAGAGAAGAAGTGGATGGATATCATAAATTCAGAAGGGAAAGGAGATTAACCCCACCCAGATGTCTTGCATTCTTTCTGTTAGATGTGGAAACACTTTTTCCTCTTGCCTACTTTGGAATGCCATTATTTTCATTTTTCTTCCACTTACTCTCTTTTCATTTCTTATAACTAGGAAGAATCAGTGTCTCCTGCTTCTTGCAGGGGGAAGATGTGTTTAAGTCATTCCCATACAAGGAATAGGCAGAACCCCTTACATTCATACTCTGAACCACCAGCCTTTAAAATTGCTTGTATTCATTATGCCCAAGTAGCCTATGAAACACTGAATGGTAGCTCTAAGTATTAGAGTTAGCTCATATTATTTCATCGTAATTTTAACTTAGGTGGGTTTTCTGTGTATTCATTTTTAATCTGATGGAATAGGCATTTAATTACTTTATATCTGGTGTATAATTTTTTATGATATCTTTGAGTGATAAAGTTTTGTGGAATTCTGTTATTTTGCTTTCTTGTGATAACATAGTCACCTAATGAAGAAACAGATTTTAATAACCATTAATGGTAGCACACATCTGTAAGAAATATGGAACTTGTGCTCGGTGTGTTCAAATAAAAGTGTTACCAATTAATTCTACATAGATAAAGATTATCAGTATAAGCAAGTCTTTGAAACTTAAGATTATATAGACTTTTTATTCCTGAAGGGAGTTAGGGAAGCCATAAGTAATATCCTGGTGTCAATAGACCATTTCATTCTATATTCAAAAGCATAAGCAGGGGCGGAGCCAAGATGGCAGAGTAGAAGCGCGACCTTCCTGTGGCTCCAGCTTCCACCCTCCCTAATCCATGTAAAAAGGGGACTCTAAACAAATTTTGGAGCTGCAGAACCCACAAAATGACACAGAGAAGCTAACCTCCTGCTGAAGATAGCCCGGCAGGCCGGCAGGAATCCAGCACAGTGCTCTGGGAGCAGAGCCCAACCCCACACCCAGGCTTTAGCCCCAGGGCGGGCCTGACCAGCCACCAGCCAGAGGGACACCAGATCAGCAGCAGCTGTGGCAGTTTCTAGATTTATCAACACATAGATACGAAGGACAAAGTGAGAGGTCAGTGCAGTCTAGACTTTGGGACCAATAAAGGGGAGTGTGTGGCTTTTAGCCCCAGGGTGAAAAGCCACTGAGATGCCTGCACAGCCAGCCAGTGCCACATGGAGGCTTCAGCTCCAGGCCTGCAGAGTGTAGGGGGACCAATCACCAGTATGAGGGGTAATCGCTCTGGCTTTAACCTGCTTGGATCTGGATTGCAGTCTAGGGTGGAGGTTCTGGGGTATGTGTCCAGCTTGCCAAAGCATGTGGAGACCTCAGAGAGGGCACCCATCTAATACCTCTGGCAGCTGAGAAAACCCCAGTGTTTGGGATGAAAGCTCCACTGTCTGGTGGCAGGAAAAACTGGGAAGAGAAATGAGAACAATGCAAGAAAATTATGAAATGAGAGTCAACAGCCTGACTGAGGAAAATAATACCTTAAAAACAGACTGACTCAACTGGCAAAGGAGGCTCAAAAAGGCAATGAGGAGAAGAATGCCTTAAAAAGCCAAATTTGTCAGATGGAAAAACAAACTCAAAAGCTCAATGAGAAGAATCATTGCTTCAGAATTAGATTGGAGCAAATGGAAGCTAATGACTTTATGAGAAATCAAGATGCTGTTAAACAGATCCAAACAAATGAAAAAAAAATAGAAGGCAATGTGAAATATCTCATTGGAAAAACCACCAATCTGGAAAATAGATCCAGGAGAGATAATTTAAAAATTATTGGACTACCTGAAACCAATGATTCAATTTTCAAGAAATTCTCAAGGAAAATTGCCCCGATATTCTAGAAGCAGAGGGCAAAATAGAAATTGAAAGAATTTACCCATTGCCTCTTGAAAAATATCCCTAAAAGAAACCTCCTAGGAATATTACAGCCAGGTTCTGGAGTTCCCAGATCAAGGAGAAAATATGGCAAGTAGTCATGAAGAAACATTTTGAGTATTGTAGAAACAGAATCAGGACAACACAAGACCTAGCAGCTTCTTCTCTAAGGGAACAAAGGGCTTGGAATATGATATTCTGGAATTCAAAGGAGCTAGGATTAAAACCAAGAATCACCTACCCAGCAAACTGATTAAAATTCTTCAGGTGAAACTATAGTGAGTCAATAAAATAGAGGATTTTCAAGCATTCTTGATGAAAAAAAGCAGAGTTGAACAAAAAATTTGTCTTTCAAATACAAGAAGCAAGAGAAGCATGAGAAGGTAAACAGGGAAAATAAATCATAAGGAACTTATTAAAGTTGAACTACTTATATTCCTACATGGAAAAATGGTAATTGTAACTCATGAGACTTTTCTCAGTATAAGGACAGTGGAAGGAAATATATATATATATATATATATATATATGTATGTGTGTATGTATACATACATATATGTAGGTATAGGAGGGTGTAGTATGTATAAATATGTGTGAGTGTGTGCACGTGTATGTATATGTATACATAGACAGAGGGCACAATATGAGTTGAATATGAAGAGATGATATCTAAAAAGTAAAAGAGGTGAGAGAGGAATATATTGGGAGAAGGAGAAAGGGAAAGATAGATTAGGGTAAATTATCTCATAAAAACAGTCAAGAGAAAACTGTTATAATGGAGGGGTATAGCAAGAAGGTAAAAGGGAATGGGACAACCTTACTCTCATTGAATTTGGCTTAAGGAGGGAATAAAATACATACTCAATTGGGTATCTTACCTTATAGGAAAATAAGGAGGAAGGTAATAAGAGTGGGGATGATAGAAGGGAGGGAAGATTGGGGGAGATGGTAGTTAGAAGCAAACACTTTTGAAAAGGGACAGGGTCAAAGGAGAAGATAGAATAAGTGAGGGGCAGGATAGGATGGAGGGAAATATAGTTAGTCTTTCACAATATACCTATGGTGGAAATGTTTTGTGTACCTGCACATGTACAACCTATATTGAATTGCTTATCTTCCCAGTGGGAGTGGGTGGGAAGAGAAGAAGGGAGAAATTCTGGAAATCAAAGTTTTAAAGACAAATGTGTATTTTAAAATAATGGGTTGGGTATTTGGGGGGGGGTTGGTGTTTTTTTTTACATGCAACTGGAAAATAAAATATACAGGCACTGGGGTATAGAAATCCATCTTACCTTACTAGAAAGTTAGGGTTGAGGGTGATGGAGGAGGTTATAAGAGAGAACAGATTGGGGAAAGGGGTATTCAGTAGGCTACCTACTTTAGGGTGGGGGTAGGGGAAAGATGGGGAGAAGAATTTGTAACTCAAAATCTTGTGGAAATGAAAATTGAAATCTAGAAATAAATAAATAAACTGGAAAAAACATATAAACAAATAATTGGAAGAACATCAGTTGCTCATGGCTAGGTCAAGCTAATATAATAAAAATGACAATTTTACCTAAATTAATTTACCTATTTAGTGCTATTCCAATCAATCTACCAAAAATTATTTTATAGAGCTAGAAAAAAATAGTAAAAAAAAATTCATCTGGAAGAACAAAAGGTCCAGAATATCAAGGGAATTAATAAAAAGAAATACCAGGGAAGGTGACCTAGCCATACCAGATTTAATCTATATTATAAAGCAGCAGTCATCAAAATTACTTGTTACTGGCTGAAGAATAGAGTAGTGGATCAGTGGAATAATTTACATACACATGCCACAGCCATCAATGACTTATAGTAATCTACTGTTTGACAAGCTCAAAGACCCCAACTTCTGGGATAAGAACTCACTATTTGACAAAAACTGCTGGGAGAATTGGAAAACAAGAGGCAAAGAGCATTATGAAATGCAAAAGGGATAATTTTGATTACATTAATGTAATGTAATGCCAAGCAAAGGCAACTTCCCAAGGTTCAAAATACCAGCATAGGTGCTCTCCATTTTATTCAGTGACCAACCAAGAACAGAGAAGATCAAAACATGACATCATTCAAAATACAGCATTTACTAAGTGTGATTCAATAATCTCCAAGTACTACCCCACCCCAGGACCTTCCAATCATTCAATCAATTACAAAGTCCCTGTTCTAAATACTACTCCACCCCTAGGCTATACCTTCATTTAGTCCACCACAAAACCCCTCTTCTCAAATGGAGATTAGTTTCCAATCTAAGTAAAGTACATTCATTTGTTCAACCATAGAACACAAAAAGGTCAAAAGTTCCCCACCCCTGGATCACAATTGAATCTACCCCAGAGTTACATCAAGTTTAAGCACAGCATTTAATACCCAAATGGAGGTCTTTTCTTCATCTTGACATGAGGCAAGTTCTCAGCAATCTTAGTTCCTGGGGAGACAAGGCTTAGCAAGGCCACAAGATATATTGCCAGTCCCTTCATTAATTCATCCTCTGTAGAACAGTCCTAGAACCCCTGAAAACATTAGCAAAACCCTCTCCCAGGATTTCTGTAAACATACAACAAGAAAATCCTTCTTCAGGGCTTCTGAACCAACAGAAAGGTTCCCAGACCCCTGCAACAACAGCACTGTCCTTCACCAGTGGACAGTATTCACTCTCTGTCTGCAGAACAGTCTCAGGATCTCTTAGCCAACAGCCAGGTTCCAGGACTTCTTCAACAAAAGGACTGTCTTTCACCAGTGGGCAAATCTGGCAAAACAACATCAAAACAGACAAAGTACCAGCAAAACAGCCATGTCTCCTCAGTCCTTGGCAGCTCTGGGGGCAGGTCTTAAAAGTCCAGGGCAATTCAAAGTGGCCCCCAGCAATTCTATCAGTCTCTCTCTCTGCCTCCATGAGGGTGCTGCTTCCAAAAAGTTCTTCTGCCTCTCTCTTGTGTCTCTGCAAATCTATGTCACCAGCTCCTCCCAGTTCAGGACTCTCTTTTCACATCAAGAAGTCCATCCCACAGGTGGGATTAACAAGCTCTGGGTTTTAACACAATTTGAAAAACCAAGCCAATACAGGGGTATCTTTAAATGCCATTACTATCACAATTAAATTGAAAAGCTTTCATACAAATAAAGCCTAACCAAGATTAGAAGGGAAGTGAAAAATTGGGAAAGAATTTTTACAACCAGTGTCTCTGATAAAGGTCTCATTTCTAAAATATACAGAGAACTGAGTCAAATCTATAAGAATAAAAATCATTCCCCAGTGGATAAATGGTCAAAGAATATGGACAGGCAGTTTTCAGAGGGAGAAACTAAAGATATCTAAAAGCATATGAAAATATGCCCTAAATCACTATTGATTAGAGAAATGCAAATCAAAATAACTCCAAGGTACTACATCTCACTGGATAGATTGGCTAAGATGACAAAACAGGAAAATGACAAATGCTGGAGACGATGTGGAAAAATTGGAACAATAATACATTGTTGGTGGAGTTGTGAACTGATCCAACCATTCTGGAGAGCAATCTGGAATTATGCCCAAAGGGCTATAACAAAGTGCAAAGCCTTTGACCCAGCAATACCACTCCTAGGGCTTATCCCAAAGAGATCATAGAAGTGAGAAAAGGACCCGTATGTACAAAAAATATTTATAGCAACTCTTTTTGTTGTGGCAAAGAATTGGAAATCAAGGGGATGCCCATCAACTGGAGAATGGTTAAACAATTTGTGGTATCTGAATGTAATGGAATACCATTGTGCTATAAGAAATGAGGAGCAGACGGACTTCATAATAACCTGGAGAGAATTATATAAACTGATGCTGAGTAAAGAGAGCAGAACCAGGAGAACTGTGTATACAATTACAGACACATTTTGTGTGTGATGACTAACTTTGATAGACTGGGCTCCTCTCAGCAATACAAGGTTAGAAGACAACTCTAAAAGACTCGTGATGGAAAGTGATATCCTGATCCAGAGAAAGAACTATACAGTCTGAATGTAGACTGCAACAAACTAATTGTTCTCTCTCTGTTGTGTTTTGTTTTGTTTTGTTCCTTCTTTCTCATTGTTCACTCCACGTTATAATCCTTCTTTACAACTTAACTAATATTTATTGTTAAGGTATTTGAAGAACCTACATTTGTTTGAATGCTGTCATGAGAGAGAGGGAGTAAGAGAGAGAGGGGGAGAAAATTTGAAACTCAAGGGATTGTGGAACTGAATATTGTAAACTAAAAGTAAACGAATAAATTTAATAATTCAAAAAAAGAAAACAGGCTGAATTTCTGATTCAGTTGAGGGAGAAAGACTCAGTGAAGTAAGGTGAAATGGAGTCATATTTGGGCCCAGAAAGAACCAAGTCCCCATAGCTAGAATAAAATAATAGTAAAAACAGATTTCTGTGACTCTAACCAAAGAAAAAGAACAAATCTGAGTTTCTGGTTACAACACCAGGAGATTTAAAGTGATTGAAATAAACAAAGATTGGGGCGGCTAGGTGGTGCAGTGAATAGAGAACCGGCCCTGGAGTCAGGAAGACCTGAGTTCAAATTCGACCTCAGACAATTAACACAAAAACTAGCCATGTGACTTTGGGCAAATCATTTAACCCCAATTGTCCTCCAAAAAGCAAAAGAACAAAAAAAAATAAGCAAAGATCTTTTTCCATGGATTAAGGCATATACAGGCTATCTTTGGTAGTTCATGAGACTCAACTAACTTAAATGTCAGTTATTTAGAGATAACAAATAATAGGTTTTTGGAGTTCTAGAAAGTCAATCAACTAATAAGCACTTTTTTGGGGTGGTGGGGCAAGGGCAATTGGGATTAAGTGACTTGTCCAGTAAATTTGTAGAGGCCAGATTTTAACTCAGGTCCTCCTGACTCCAGGGCTGGTACTCTCTCCACTCCATCACTGAGCTGCCTCAACAAGCCCTTATTAACATATCTTACCTGCAGGATTTGTATTAAGCACTGGGGAAACAAGAAAAAGCAAGAAAAAAATCCCCTCTCCTCAAAGAGCTCAGTAACCGGGGAGACAATATACACACAACAATGAACCTGTAGGATAAATTCTATATGTCACAAATTAGAAATTATCATAGAGGCAAAGCATTAGTTTTAAGGTGGCTATCACCATAGAAAGATTCAGAGACACTCAGATATTCTGGCTAAAGTATAGAATGGTAAATAGGACAGGAAATAGGCATTGGTGTTTTGGTAACAATAAGAACATGGTGGGGGTGGGTGGGGGAGATGTAAGGGTGGATGGCATAACTTTCAGTTTAGTCTTCATTATTAACATTTTTCTCTACTCCTTTAAGTCTAGGGACAATCAACAAAACAATCTTTGATTTGTCACATTTGCTGATTTACAAGGTATCAATACCTTTACTCAAAGTTTAACAATCGAATTTTGGTACCTCAATAGTGCTGCCTTTAGCATACCCCTGGACACAGTATAGCTCACACTATCACCAGGCTGTGGTCACAGAGAAGGCCAAAAGTAATCATTGAAGAATCACCAGGAACAAAGCAAATGTAAACCCTGGATTCGTGTTCAGGGTGAGTTCTTCCATGAAGAGAACAGTGAGATAGAGCTAGGTAAATCTTATGTTACTTGATCAGACTGTGAAATGTCAAATCTGAGGAAACCCAGACCCACATCAGTAGTCCAATTTGTGGATAAACAGTAAAACATCAGGATTATAGAATTGTGACTAACACAGTAAAGGTATCTCACTTTTACAGAAGAGAAAACTGACACCCAGAGGTTAATTGATATTTTAACCTCAGGACACACAGGTACAAAAAGGGGATTTGAACTCAGGTCCTTTGAATGCAAATTTAATTTATTTCCATCACACAACTCAGTGGCAGAGCAGAGTTTGAGTTGGGTTGGGAAGAGAGTTTGAGGTAGCATGTAGATGGTCCAGATCTTACATTTAAGGTAAAATAACCACTTAGTCTAGAGTACTGAATCAAGTGGCAAAAAGTAGGAAATACCTTAACAAAAGCCAGGTGGGATATACAACCTTTCTGGAGAGCAATCTGGAATTATGCCCAAAGGGCTATAAATAAGTTCATACCCTTTGACCAAGCAATACCACTTCTAGGGTTATATCCCAAAGAGATCATAGAAGTGGGAGGAAAACCCATATGTACCAAAATATTTATAGCAGATCTTTTTGTGGTAGCAAAGAATTGGAAATTAGAGGGTGCCCATCAATTGGGGAATGGCTGAATAAGTAGTGGTATATGCATGTAATGGAATACTATTGTGCTGTAAGAAACGAGGAGCAGATGGACTTCATATTTACCTGGAGAGGCTTATACAAACTGATGCTGAGTGAGAAGAGTAGAACCAGGAGAAATTTGTACACAATAACAGACACAATGTATGTGTGATGACCAACTTTGATCGACTGGACTCTTTTCAGCAATGCAGTGATATAACTCAATCCCAAAAGACTCATGATGGAGAGAGATGTCTACTTCCAGAGAAAGAACTGAGTTTGAATCCAGATTGAAGCAAACTACCTTCTCTCTTTTGATTGTTTAGTTTTATTTCCCCTTTACCATTTTTCATTCCATCTGATACAATCCGTCTTTATAACCTGAGTAATGTCTAATGTGAAAGTATTTGCAGATCCTATACGCGATTGCATGTTGCCATGGGGGAGAGGTAAGGGAGGGGGACAAAATTTGAAACTCAAGGAATTGTGGAATTTAATTTTGAAACTAAAAGTAAACAAACAAATTAATTTTAAAAAAAGTCAGGTGGGAGAAAGGAGAGTTTGATCCACAAGTGTTTCCAGATGAAAGGGAAAAGTTGATGGGATAATGGTAAACTGACCAGACTGTAAAGAAGTAGAGAATTAATAAGAGAAAGTAAAGGGGGATGGAATCCTGGCGGGTGACTGAAGGGTCAGTTATGTTTGGTTGTACTATCTGATCATGAACTCAGGATTACTCTATACCTTTGTGACAAATGTGATCCTTTTGACAAAGTCCTTAAATGCTTGGATAACTTGCTTGTTCCTCAAGGTGTAAATAAAGGGGTTCATCACAGGGGCAACTGAAGTCACAAGCACTGACACAACCTTGTCCAAAGCCACCTCTTCCTTCCCAGGTGGTTTGATGTAGATGAAGATACAGGTGCCATAAGTCATGGAGACCACAATCATGTGGGAAGAACAAGTGGAGAAAGCCTTTTTCCTTTGCTGGGCAGAGGGGAATCTCAGAATAGTCCTGACAATGTAGGCATAAGAGAGAACCACTAAGATTAGTGTGATGATGAGTAACAGCACAGCAAAGATCACAATTATCTTTTTTATGAAAGTTGTATCAGAGCAGGAGATCTTCAGAACCGGGGATGCATCACAGCCAAAATGGTCAATGACATTGGAACTACAGAATTCGAGTTGGAGGCCCAGGCTAAGTGGTGGGAGGATGAGCATGAGTGCAGCCAGCCAGGAGCTCAGGATAAGCTGGTAACAGACTTTACTGCTCATGATGGTTGTGTAATGCAGGGGTTTGCAGATGGCCACATAGCGGTCATAGGACATGGAGGACAAAAGGAAAAGTTCAGTAGCCCCAAAGAAAGTAACAAAAAATATTTGAGTGGCACATGCATTATAGGTCACAGTATTGTCCCCAGTTGACATGCTGTATAGATATCTGGGAATACAGGCAGTTGTGAATGAAACTTCTAAAAAGGAAAAATTTCGAAGGAAAAAATACATGGGGCTTTTCAGGTGGGGATCCACCAAGGTGAGGGTGATAATGGTCAGGTTCCCGGTAACACTCAATAAATAGGTAAGAAACAGAAAGATAAAAAGTAGAACTTGCACCTGTGGATCATCTGTCAGTCCCCGTAAGATGAATAATGTTATCCCTGAATGATTTCGCATCCCTGGCTTCTGATATTTGAAAGACCTATATATAAAATAGAGAGATTGGATTTGAAATTTAGGGTAGCAAAATGAGTTAAGAATATAATGTAGATGGAGCAAGTCACCCACGTGTTGTTTTATTTTTTTAAGTTAACTCAGTAATCCTATGTTCACTTTACTGACTTTGCTAAATTATATGTTAGAGGTATGGGCTTTGTGAAAAATAGTTTTGCCACTGAGATATCATTTATTCCATTCCAAAATCCCTGCATGCCATTTTAAAACTTTTTCATAAAACCATTTTAGATTCACAATTCATGTTCTAACCTGGACATTTTTTTTCTTTTTGTAGGGAAATTGGAGTTAAGTGACTTGCCCAAAGTCACATAACAATTAAGTGTGTCTAGCCTCTGAGGTCATATTTGAACTCAGGTCCTCCTGATTCCAGGGCCCATGCTCTATTCACTGCGCCACCGAGCTACCCCTAACCTGGGCATTTTTGTGACTTCATTCATCTATAATATAAGTTTAATCATTTCTATTTTCAACAGTTAAAAGCCACATCTAGCTTCATATTTATGGAACACTTACAGGGCTATTTAAACCATATTTTCCACTACTATTTCCTTAAAACTTCTGTGTGATCATCCTTTATCATTTGGGAATAATATAAGGCCCAGAGCTCAGAATTTCTAAGATAAGTTGTATTCAGGGCTTATCACCCAAAAGACTCTAAGTCCTAGTGCTCAGAATTCCTTGGATAATGTGTATTTAAGGCTTATCATCCAGAAGACTGCAAGTCATATCAGGCCTCAGAAAGCAACATCAGAAGGGGCAGATTGAAAAATCCTATTAAGCTCAGCCATTCCCCTACATGCATTCTTAACAGGCCTGCCCTTCCAAATTCCCCTCCTCCTGAGAGAATCATAGAATTCCCATGTTGGAAGGAAGCTCACCTGCCATCTAGTCTAATTTAGTCAGCCAATAAAAATTGATTAAATGCCTACTTTGTGCCAGTCACAGCACTAAGATCTGGGGATGCAAAGAAAGACAAAAAAGAGTCCCTGCCCTTGAGAAGCTCACAAACTAATAGAGAAATTAAGCCTGTACCTGAAAGCAATCCCAAGCATAATATACCCAGCAAGTCACCAGTCACCTAGCTTCTGCTCGAAGATCTCCAATGAAAGAGAAGCCACTGGCTTCTCAATTCCACTTTGGGACAGCTCTAATTGTTGGCGGTTTTCTGTTTGCTTCTTTTCCCCCCAGATATCAAGATAAATTTGTCCCTTTGAAACTCCTACCTATTTCTCCTGATTTTGTCCTCTGATGCAAATAGAAAGAAAGAACTCTTTCATAAGACAACTTTTCAAATACTTAAAGATAACTATTCAATCCTCCTCCATGCCCCATCTCCTTTCCTGAGCTTTTTCTTCACCAATATAAGGCTTTTAAGTTCCTTCAGCATCTCTTTTTTTGTCAAATGTTTTATTAACTACTGATTTACATCATTCATTTCTGCCAGATTTTGAGTTACAAAATTTCTCCCTGTTTTTCCCCTACCCACTACCCCAAAATAGTCCCACAGGATATCCCCTTCTCCAATTGGCTCTCTCCCATATTTTCTCCCATTTCAACTTTTCCAGTGGATCTCTATGCCCCCAGTGCCTGTATATCTTATTTCCCAATTACATATAAAATAGTATTAATAATAGCATGTTTATATTAAACATTTGATTTTAAAATTTGAATTCCAGATTCATTCCTTTCCTCCCTTGTCACCCAACCTTACTAGGAAGAGAAGCAGTTCAGTATAGGTTGTACATGTGTGGCTAATGCAAAACAATAACATAGTAGATATATTGTAAAAGACTGACTATATTTCCCTCCCTCCTATCCCACCTCCCACTTGTTCCACGCTCTACTTTGATTCCATACCTTTTCAAAAGTGGGTGCTTCCAACTTCCCTCCCCCCCAGCCTTCCTTCCATCATCCCTCCTCTCATCCCCTTCCCCCTACTCTCCTGTAGGGTGAGATACCCTATTTAGTGTGTATTTCATTCGCTCCTCAAGCCAAATTCAATGGGAATAAGGTTGACCCATTCTCTTTTGCCTTCCTATTCTTCCCCTCCACTGTAACCATTTTCCCTTGCCTCTTCTATATGAGATAGTTTACCCCATTCTGTCTCTCCCCATCTCCTCTCATTATATTCCTCTCTCACCTCTCAATTTCACCTTGTAAGTAACCTCCCTTCCTGTTAAATTGGTCCTGTGCCCTCTATCTATGTATACCTGTAAATATATATGCACACATTCACATATGTATTCATATGCCCATATACCCTCATATATAGACATATATATTTCTATTCCCTTCAACTACTGAAAAAAGTTTCATCAGTTACTGTTATTGTTTTTCCATGTAGGAATGTTAATAGCTCAACTTTGATAAATTCCTTATGATTTCTTTAGCCCGTTTACCTTCTCATGCTTCTCTTGCTTCTTGTATCTGAATGTCAAATTTTCTATTCAACTCTGGTTTTTTCAGCAAGAATGCTTGAAAGTCCTCTATTCCACTGAATAACCATATTTTCCCCTGAAACATGATACTTAGATTTGCTGGGTAGGTGACTCTTGGTTTTAATCCCAGCTCCTTTGATCTCCGGAATATCATATTTTAAGCCCTTTGATCCCTCAATGTAGAAGCTTCTAGATCCTGGGTTATCCTGATTGTGTTTCCACAATATTCAAATTGTTTATTCCTGGCTGCTTGTAATATTGTCTCCTTAATCTGGGAATTCTGGAACCTGGCTATAATATTCCTAGGAGTTTTCTTTTTGGGACCTTTTTCAGGAGGTGATCCATGGATTCTTTCAACCTCTATTTGCCCTCTGGTTCTAAAACGTCAGGGCAGTTTTCTTTGAGAACTTCCTGGAGGATGATTTCTAGGTTCTTACTTTGATCATGGTTTTCAGATAGTCCAGTAATTTTTAAATAATCTCTCCTGGATCTATTTTCCAGGTCAGTGGTTTTTCCCATTTTCACATTGCCTTCTATTCTTTCATTTGTTTGGATCTGTTTAACAACCTCTTGATTTCTCATAAAGTCATTAGCTTCCATTTGCTCCAATCTAATTCTGAAGCAATGATTCTCCTCAGTGAGCTTTTGAGATTCTTTTTCTATCTGGCAAATTCAGCTTTTTAAGGCATTTTTTCTCCTCATTGCCTTTTTGAGCCTCTTTTGCCATTTGAGTTAGTCTGTTTTTTAAGGTATGGTTTTCCTCTGTCAGGTTGTTGACTCTCATTTCATAATTTTCTTGCATTGTTCTCATTTCTCTTCCCAATTTTTCCTCCACTTCTTTTATCTCTTTCTTTAGGTCCCCTGTGGTCTGTAGCCAGCTCATATTTTCCTTTGAAGCTTTTGGTGCAGGTGTTCTGACTTCACTGTCTTCCTCCTGTTCCATGCTTTGCTCCTTTTTGTCCCCAAAATGGCAGTCTAATGTTGGAATCTTCCATCTGCTTTGTTTCCTTTGCCTGGTCATGTTGCCCCTCAGTCACTTGACCCCGGGCTTTTTGCCACAGTAGGACTCTGCCACCTAACGGGAGTTTTCGTCCCAAATGCTGAGGTTTTCTCAGCTGGCAGAGGTATTAGATGGGTGCCCTGTCTGAGGCCTCCCCACACTCTGGCAAGCTGCACACACACCCCAGGACCTCTACCCTAGACTGCAATCCAGATCCAAGCAGGTTAAAGCAAGAGCTATTACCCCTCAGACTGGTGCTTGGTCCCCCTACACTCTGCAGGCTAGGAGCTGAAGCTGCCACATGGCACTGGCTGGCTCTGCCAGTATCTCAGCGGCTTCTTGCCCCACGGGCAAAAGCCATGCACTCTCACTTACTGGGTCCCAAAGTCCAGACTGCACTGACTTCTCACTTTGTCCTTTGCATCTATGTGTTGATAAATCTGGAAATGGCCACAGCTGCTGCTGATCTGGAGTCCCTCTGGCCGATGGCTAGTCAGACCCACCCTGGAGCTAAAGCCTCAGCGTGAGGCTGGGCTCAGCTCCCAGAGAGCTGCACTGGCCAATTACTGCCAGCCTGCCGGGCTGTCCTCAGTGTGAGTTTAGCTTCTCTGTGTCATTTTGTGGGTTCTGCAGCTCCAATGTTTTCCCTTCAGCATCTCTTAAGACTCAATCCCCATCTCCCTCCTTAGTTGCCAATGCCTTTCTAGTCTGGTGTCTCCTAGGACTGAACATGGTACTCCAGAGGAGGTCTGAAGTGGGAAATGTACAATGCTACTGTCATCTCCCTCATCCTAGAACTTATGTACCCCTTTTTTTGTCTTTCACCCCATCCTACTGATTGATATTGAGCCTTCAGTGTCCCATTACTCCACTTATTTAACTCTATGTCATTCTGTGATCAAGTTGACTTTTTTAACCCAAGTATAAAATAATTGATCTGCATTGAATTTCAGTACAGTACATTCTAGAATGTCAATATCTCTTCTGATTCTGACTGTTATCCAGTGTGTTAGCTTTATCCCCAGCTTTGTGCAATCTGCAAATTGGATAAGCATGCCTCCTTTATCAGACTCACTGATCAATACCAAGCAACACAAGGATATCTATAGATACTGGGGACACTGGAATGGGGACCTCCTGACAAGGTGAAATTCAACTATTAATGATGACTTTTTGTCATTCAACACGCTCTAGGTGCTTCTAATTTTAGTGTTATACAGTCTACATAACTCTTCTGTTTTCTCTACAACAATGGTGTAAGATACATTATCAAATGTTTTGCTAAATTCTGGGTAAACTTTCTTTTCAACAATCCCTGGCTCTGTTAGATTAATAACTCCATCCCTGAAAGGCATGACCTGTTCTTGATGAAGTTGTCCATTAGGTATTTTTGTATCGGTGCATAAAGCTCTGGACTTAGAATCATGATGATGTGAATTTAAATTCTGCCTCAGATATCAGGTTCCTGTGGGAGCATGGGCAAATCATTTCGCCTTTGTAAGCACCAGTTTCCTCAAAATGGATATAGTAACAACATCCACCTCGCAGTGTTATTGTAGGACCAAATGGGATAACTGCATATCTTAGAGTAGTATCTAAATGAAAGCTACATTAACTCCCATTAACCTATTTTACAATTTTCCTAAAAATGTAATCAAACTCACTATCCCATAGATCATAAAATGTTTTCTCTTTTTTTGTGTGGGGGGAGGGGTAGGGCAAGGAATAGAAATAGTACTTCCCTTAGCTCCTTCCTCAATTCTCTTTTGACTTTTCTGACCACTATATAAAAATCTCCTTTGCTTCATCCTTTTCCTTTCCTCCTTCTTTCTCCAACCCACTACAGAGAATATCCCCCAAGGTTATGTTCTGGGCCTTCCTATCTTCTCTTTTAACATTTTTCATTATTTTTTTCAATCCCCATGAGTTCAGTTATCATCTCTATGCAGATAGCTATAGAACCAAGTCTAATTTCTCCCTATTTCCAAGTGCCTGCCACACATCTTTACTTGGATGTCCTATTAAATTTCCAAACTCACTATTCCCAGTAGAGGTCATTTTCCACTAAACCCATTCTTTTTTCATATTATCCCATTTCTGTTGAGTGAGACACACTCCTTTGAGTCTACTAAGTTCATTACTTTGGAGTCACTCATGACATTTCCCTCTTCCTAATTGTACATATCCCAACAATGGCAAAATTTTGTCAATCTTCCTTCCAAAGCATCTCTTCCATTCATCCCTCTTTTCTGTGCTCACACATCCTTGACCCTTATTTGAACCTTCATCACCTCTCTCCTGTACTATTTCAGGTACTGCCTAATTAGTCTCCCCACTACCAGCTCCTTCCCTTTCTGATTTATGCAGCATAGAACTGTCGGATGAATATTCCTCAATGATAGAACTCACCATGTCAACCACCTATTTAAAAATTTTCAGTGCTTTCCTATTACCTCTAGGGGAAATGCAAAACCCTCTAACATTCTTCACAATCTGGCTTCTACCTCATCTACCTTTGCACTCTTCCTTCCTATTGCATGGAAGCCATGCATTTTCTGTTCTAGTAAAACTTCCCTGATACTTGTTCCTAGTATAAACATTCCATTTCTAGGTTCATATTACCCATCATCCCATCCGAGGAATATGAAGTCCTTGAAATCAGTGACTATTTCATTTTTATCTTTCTATACACATCACATTAAAATGCATGAGAAATAATAGGTACTTAAATATTTGTGGAATTAAATTGAATCCATCCCAGCTCACAAGGTACTGAAATTGTTGTTGTACATCTGTGCTGTGACCAAATACCCTAATAATCTTTGGACTCAAAGTTTTTATGAATGAGCACAGGCTTCCACTAACCTGAGCAAGCCCTCTTTCCACATATCCCAAACTCTTTAGGGATACTTATTTTTTTAAGGTCATTCAGAGTTATATAAACAAAGTTAGCCCCACTCACCTGAAAGGTATTTCAGTCTCATTAACTCCTGGTCTCTAGCCCAGGGGCAGCATGGTTCAGGGGAAATAATCACTGCTTCTGAACTCAGAGGATATGAGTTCACATCCTCACTCTGATATATACTACCTGTGTGACTTTGGCAAGTCACTTGAACTACCTGCGTTTTGGTTTAGTCATTTTTAAAGTGAACAGGTTAGACTCCGATGAACTCTGAAGTCCTAAACCATTCTAGAACTATGATCCTTTGAATGATGCTTACAGAATCCATACTTTCAACCTTTTCTCTATCCATATGGTCTATCCACAAAGACTTCACCAAGACATAGACTGACAGTGCCAAACTAAGATGTACATTCATACCATCCACTACAAGCCCACCATGCATAACTCATGACCTAAATGATGGAAACAAGGCATTTGATTTGATTAATTTGTCAGCTTACCAATAGAGTAGTGGTGGCTAGGAGAAAAGGGAAAGCAATCTAACTGTTCACTCGAATCTCAGACAGCCAGGACCCCATTTCAGCTCCACATACACAGACACCTTTAATGCTTCATCTATGATACCCTGCCTCCTTTGAAATGCCTTTTGCCTCACTTTTATTTATTTCATTTATGTTGACTGGAAGTTCTTTGATCTATACCATTCTTGAATACCTTACCACCTTTGCTGCTTTAGTACTTTCTATGTATCCCCCAGTCTCTTCTTCTCTAAAACATTCTTAGAAGAGGAAGGAAAATCTGTCTCCAAATGCAAAGTTGAACTGCCATAAAAAAATGGAGAAAATGCAGATTGTCTTTGGGACTTCAGTCTTCTTACAGAGACCTCTCTCTACGCCCCACCTTATTCCATGCTTCTCACTCTCACTAGATTCCAATGCAATCCACAAGTACATGAGGATGTATTTTTTTTCCTTTCTGTTTCAATCTTACCATATATTTTTCTATTCCTAAAGGGAACTGGTCTCAGATAGTAGCCAGGAGAAATATCAATCAGCAAGCATTTATTAAGTGCCTACTAAGTGCCAGGCAGTTTTAATGAGTAAATTAACAAAAAGGGATAAGGGAAGGACCATCAATCCCAAGAAGCATTCTTTCTCTCCTTGAGAGTGATAGCCTATAGTGGATTAGTGAAAGAGGTTTGATGCCATTTTTTTGGTGGATGCCATCTCTGCTAAATCTGCTTGTATGATGCTGAGGTCAAATGACAGGAAATCTAACTCTAACTAAGGACCTTGTCCCAGTTGTAATTCTATTAATTAATTATTAGTAGATACTTAAATGTTTCCCATCTGCAGTCAATTTTCCTCCTTACTCTAATGGAATATGCTTCCTTAGGAGACCTCAATTAGCTAGATATTTTACTTGGTTGCTATATAATATTTCCCACAAAGATCCCTGAATGGCATTTCTTGAGTCTGGAGAATAGAATCTGGAGAATAGAGACTCCTGTCTTACAGCTAAGATGATTTTCATCAGTTCTGGCTGTGTGTACAGTTAACAAAATGCAACTATATCCATTACCAGGCCTGGGACAAAGCAAGAAGTAATGATTCAATTGGCTAGACTATGATTAAAGGAGTGGTGATATTACCCATCTACTCTAGGAAATATCACACAAGGAGTGACCATCTTACTGAGACCTGTGGCCTAGTAGAGACTTTCTTGCATCATTTCCCTGATCTTTCTATAAGCCCCATTGCTATCCAATGAGCCCTTTCTCTTTACACTTATTTCCCACCCAGCTCTCCCTGTCCTGAACATTAAGATTCACGTCTTATTTACTCTTCCACTCTCCATATAAGGCTGTATCAATAGTTCTACTCTCTCAGGGAAGGAATCCCTTCAAAAAGGAGCCCCTCAATTAGCTCACCCTTTCAGAGCTTGACCCATAAAATAAAATGTGAACTTCCTATGGAGAATTCATATTTTCATATAGGAAGCTTGTGCATTGAAAGGAAATATTTGCAATATCACTTCAAGTTGTATACACCATGTGAATAGGAGTGGTATCTTTTTGAGGGGGTCTACCCTCAAATCACATAAGCAAACCACAATGTATGGAGATGGTCCCATGATCCCACTCTCACCAAAGGATAAAAGTCAAAGGCCATGTGGTGCAGAAGAAAAGGAAGACCTCAGTACTGACTTAATTTCTTCTCTGAAACATCCACAATGATGATTAAGCATTTTTTTTATTTTGAAAGAGACTGTTCTCAACTCTGTGCCCTTTTATTGTGGAAAGGGCCACACACGTTCCATTCCCACAGCTTTGTAAATGGAAAAGAACTCTACTTACATTTCTGGCAATGTGTCATGTCTTGCTGGGTAGTGTGACCTTAAGTGTCCTTGGCAAGCATTAGAAATGTGACTTCTTGGAAGATAGGAGCTATGAGTTTGCCTTTCTTTAGATCTCCAGTGTCTACTATAGTGCTGGAATTAAAGTAAGCACTTAACAAATGCTAATTTTTTTACTAAGTGTGACTCAATGCTGATCAGGAATATGTTAGTAGAGAAGCATATGTGCATATCCATATAGCTTATACTTATACTCTTATACTTATAAGCTTATACTCTCAGGCAGCACTGGGAATGGATACTTCTATATTTACACCTTCCAGAATACCTCGGATTCCCATTCTAGCCCTTTCTCCCTTAGCAACTAACTCTACACTGACATTGAATCAGAGATCTTTTTCAAGATACAAAATATTTACATGCATTTGATGTAAGTGAAGGAAAGAGAAGGGTCTATGAGGCTCTGTCCCTGTTTGTATAATAGAAGGTATCACCTGCCTAGGTGAGGAGACAAGATTCTCTCCAAACTGTATGCTAACAACAAGGGATATTTGTTTTATCTGTTGAAATTTACTGTGAGGCCATGGGGATCAACTGAGGGCACAAACAAAAGGGCCCCTGGAGGCCCAAGTTCAACAATCATTAATGAATCTTCCATATGATTAACTTTGGCAAAAACTTTCACCAGGCAGCTGTGGACTCAGTGCCCACAGAGACTGGGAGATGTAACAATAGCATTAGACACATACTGGGTATACAGCAGTAAGAATCTAGATTTGGGGCAAGACTTTGGCATTTATGATTACTTCCTCCATTATCTAAGGGGTTATGTGTCTGAACTCCCAGGAGGACCTGATGAGGTTTCCTTGGGACATGTCAGATTGAGAACAGAGTGAGTAATAACTCAATTATCCTGTTTTCTATGAGATCCTGAATTTTCATTGTCTCTACCTCTATCATAGACAATCATGTCCCTCATGCCCTTTTATGTCCTGTTTAGGTCCCATACCCGTCAAGGGTTTTGTTTTTGTTT
This sequence comes from Petaurus breviceps papuanus, assembly GCF_028583685.1. Lineage (NCBI taxonomy): Eukaryota > Metazoa > Chordata > Mammalia > Diprotodontia > Petauridae > Petaurus > Petaurus breviceps. Next base: position 704,176 of record NW_027186073.1, on the reverse strand, counting down.
TTTTTTTCTTTTCACAAAGTTTCTGATCAACTGCTGCCCAAGTTGGTGAGATTTAAGAAGAGAATTATGCAGAATTAATTTTCAGTCTAACTTCACGTACCTCACATGCAGGCTCTTGTAATAGACCCAATCACACCCAAATGTTGACTTCAGTCACCCCTCAATCTGCCCATCTGCTTCACTTTGATGCCCTAACACAAATCTAGACCACTCTATAGAGTCTGCTACACACTCAAAACTAAGCCAATAAAATATTTAGCATCACCTTCATCACTAACTTCTCTTTGGATAGTAAAGTAGTCAACACTTATCAAAATGTAATTATAAAATACTCTTTAAGGGAAGTTTTTAATGACTGGAGTAATTTGAAGGGATTTACATTATAACCTAGTCCTGACCATACCAATGTAATAAAAATGTCAGTGTTATCAAAACCAATTTATTAAAATTTGCAATGGTTATAATAGACGTCCTTATTTTGTCAGTGATCATATTCAAGAACCCTCTAACTTTTCCCCAGCACATTTAATGACTGATTTTTGTTTTAAATTGATATTATTTGCTAACTTAAGAAAATGATCATTTATTTCTATGATTTCTAAACCAGTATTGGATTTTTTCAAAGGTCTTCATCATTTATCCCCATCAGGTGATTTTATTATTTATATTGCTAACAATTTTTCTTTGTATAGTCTTCTGATAGTGAACCAGTTCTACATTCCTGAAATAAATTCACCCTGGCCATCAAGTAAAATCTTTCTAATATTTTGTTGTAGTCTATTTGCTAGTATTTTATTTAAAATAGTTTTGCACACTTCCATCTGCTTTTCCTCTTGTATCTTTCCCTCCATTTCCTATCACTTCCCTTCCATGATTAAAAAAGTTTCCCTGAATCTTGTGATGTATTTTTAAGTACACCTATCTTCTCTCCATTGTAGCTATTCTCTTCTATTTGTAACATCCCTAATTCAAAGTTTTTGCTTTTTCTTCTTTTACTTTTGACCTCTCTTTTATATTCCTCTATTTATAACTATTCCCTTACTACTCCAATTTCTCTTTTAAACCTCTCTCTCTCCCTGTCTGTCTGTCTGTCTGTCTCTGTCTCTCTCT
>NW_027186073.1:691885-702666 GCF_028583685.1 Petaurus breviceps papuanus | reverse complement strand
TCTCTCTCTCTCTCTCTTCCTTGTCCTATTCTTTCCCATTTCCTTCTGAGCTTACTCTTTTTCTGTATTTAAATAGAACATTTAGATAATAGAAAAATATCAGCTTTTTGTGGGGGATGGGGAATGGCTATGAGTGGGTGTGCATAATTACATTTAATCTTCCTTAATCTAATTTGGATGAATATGAGATTCCTTAATGTCAGTTTCCTCCACCCTTTCCTCCTCTATTACATACTGTATGAATTATACAAATCTATTATGTAATAAAGATTTTTGTCTCATTCTTCTTTTGTTCTTCCCTATGTAGTTTCCTGTCACTACCCTTTTTGTTTAATTCCATGTCTATCAAAACAGAACAAAATCACTCACAGGTACCTCATCATATTTGCTTTCCACTGTGACTATTCAAGATATAAGAATTCTGAGAAAAGATTTGTTTTTTACATGCCTCTTAGGATATAAATAACACATCCCAACATATTCCTTTGCATATAAAAAGTGCATGCCTTTCTATTTTACTTTTGGCTTCTAGATTTTCTTTTCAAAATCTCTACTCAGTTCTAGTCTTTTCATCAACAATGCTTAGAAATCTTTTGTTTCAATAAAAATTTCAGAGGCTTTTTTATTACATGGGTTATTCTTAGTTGTAATCTTATTCTTTTTAGAATATCTTATTCCAAACTCTCCTTCCTTAATTATGGTGCATGCTGGATCTTGTGTGATCTGTACTGTGGCACCTTGGCAAGAGGACTGTTTATTTTTCACTGCTTATAACAATTTTTCCTTTGAACTTAAAGCTCTAGATTTTTGCTATGGTATTCTGGAAGTCTTTGTTTTAACATTTCTTTTAAGTAGTAAATAGAAGGTTTTCAAATCCTCGAAGGTGAGATAGCAGAGTAAGAAGTAAATCACAATAACTCTCCCATATTCATCTCCAAACAACCATAAAATAGTGTCCCTCGAAAATCCTGGAACAGCTGGACCAGCAAAAAAGATGGGGTGAAAACATCTTTGAGTCCAAGGAACTTGGAGCATCAGCAGGAAAGGTCCCATCTGGGTAAAAGAGAAAAATAAGAAAAAGAACTAGAAAGAACTGAGTCTATATCCAGATGGAAGCAAAATACCTGATCTTTTTCCTTTTCTTGTTTGGTTTTATGTCCTCTTTACCATTTTTCATTCCATCTGATACAATCCATCTTTATAACCTGACTAAAGTTATGTGAAATGTGAAAGTATTTACAGATCCTATATTTGACTATATGCCGCCGGGGGGGGGGGGGGGGAGAAGAAGGAGGAGGACAAATTGTGAAACTCAAGGAGTTGTGGAATTTGTGGAATTGAATCCTGTAAACTAAAAGGAAACAAACAAATTAATTAAAAATAAATAAATACTTTTTTTCATTCATCCATTCAAAGAAATAATTATTTCAATCCTTTGCTCATAGCTAGGTTATGTCAATGTTGTAAAAAACAACTATGTCCACACTAATTTATGTATTTGGTACTATACCATTAAAACTGTCAAATTAATAGATACTTTAGAGAACTAGACAAAATAAAAGAAAACTTCATTTGAGTGGTCAACTTGTCTAGAATCTTGAGAGAAATAATAATGCAAAGTTGGGATGATGAAGAAATAGAATTTTCCAACAAATTGTTTAGTATTGGTAAAATATACATATGTATGTACAGTTAGATATAGAAAAGCAAATCAGTAGAACTACAATATATCCCATATTAAGCTAAAATGGTAACACCATCCGGATGTCAAAAGTTTTATCAAAACTAAATTTGTAGAAAGCAAGATCAGGTAACTATCATATCTATATCTATGAAGAGAATTTAAAACCAAATAAGAGAACAAAATAATCATAAAACATAATTTTCTTTTTTAAATTTTGATATTAAATGTTAATACTAAAACTTAAATGCATAATAAGAAAAGAAAGAGAAACATTATAAACTCAAATATAAAAATTTAAATATAAAATTCAAAAAGAAAAATTGTCATGTGCACAGCAGAACATGAGAAGGTTCAGAATATATAGCAATAAATTTCCACTTCAAGAAAGCCTGTTTATAAAATACTATGCATTGTGTTGAAAGCCATCAATTTTTTTCTTTATTTCCTTGTAGGTTTTCTTTTGCCCTCTGTTGTACACTTTTTGCTTTGTTCTTTTTCTCCCTTCTTCCAACCACCCTCAGACTACAATTAAATATGGATATGTTTAGATATAGATACACACACACACACATATATAAACAAACATATATTTTCTCTAAGAGATTCTACTTCTAATCTTCATTTTTATGTTTGTGCATATCTATTTCATACCCATCCTGACTCCTCCACTTTACTTCAACCCTCTACCTTGCTCTCCAATTTCTTAAATTACTGCCACCTCCAGTGATTCCTCCCTTATCCTCCCAAGGATTCCTACCTTCTCCTCCCATTCTAAACACCTTTACCTATCTCCCTTAAACTTATTCACTCACCCACCCCTCTAAAGTTTCCTCCCTTATCTCCTTAGTTCAGAGCACATCCTATCTCCTTGTCTCCCTACCACCTTAGCATTTTATTTCTTTCTAAATGTAGAAATTCTAAATTAAGATTTTTATGCTTTCTATATGTATACATATTGTTCCCTCTTGAACCCATACCAGATGAAAGTAGGTTTCCAGAACTAACAGCCCTCTTCCCCTTTCTAATTTCTCCCTCATCAGTTCTTCCTCTCATGATTCATTTGTATAATTACTCTTTCTAGCTGATCCTAAACACTTTTACTTTTTGAAGTCATATTATTCTCAGGTCTGCTCCATTCTTTCTTATGAACTACCCAATTGCTAATAACAATCTTAGACATATGTTTTATATTTTACACACATAAAACACAATCTTTCCTTATTGGTTCCCTTTGCATATGGTTTTTGGTATGTAACTGATGTTTCTCTTTGCTCTTGTATGTCAAATCTTCTATTAAGTTGAGGTTCTTGTTTCTTTAAACAAAGTCCTGAAAGTATGACAATTCATTAAATGTCATTTTTTTTCATTCAGAATTATGCTTAGCTTTACTGTGAATATTATTTTCAGCAAGAACACAAGTTCTTTTGTTCTTCAATATGTAGTGTTCCAAGAACTGCAGTCTTTTGGTGTTGCCACTCCTAGATCTTCTATGATTCTAACTGTGGCACTGCCATATGTGAATTGTTTCTTTTACTTGTTGTTCATAATATCTTATCCTTGAGCTGAGGATTTTGGAATTTGACTATAATATTCCTGTGGGTTTTCCTTGTAGGATCTCTTTTATGTGGAGTTCTGTGGATTTTTTCTATTTCTACTTTTCCCTCTTGTTCTAATGCTTCAGGATAACTTTATCTCTTGTATTATTGGATGAGGATTATTTTTTTATCATAACTTTCAGGTAGTCCAATTATTCTTATGTCTTCTCTTATTGATCTGTTCCCCAGATCAATTGTTTTTCTTATGTGTAACACTCTCTTCTATTTTTTCATTCCATATACTTTGTTTTATTATTTCTTGATCTCTTATAACTTCACTGGTTTCCCCTTGCCCAATTCTGATTTTCAAGGAGTTATTTCCTTCTTTAAGATTCTGGATCTTCTTTTATAATTGGTTGACTTTCTTTTCATAATATTCTTGTTCTTCTTGAACTGTTCTTTAATAAAAGTGTTTCCTCAATATTTCTCATTTGATTTTTAAAATCTTTTAAGTTATATGAATTTATTTTGGAAGGTAATCATTTAACATTACTCTTTGGAGGCAAAAGAGGGTTTCTTTGCTTCACTATTCTCCTCTGAAGGTGAACTCTGGTCTTCTACTCTCTATAGTTGGATTCTCTCTCCTTTGCCTGTGCATTTTTAATAGCTTAATTTTCGTAATCACCTCTAATCCTGGGGTAAGGGATATGGTGCTTTTATCGCAAATCCTCCTTCAGCTCTCCCCTCTGACCTTGAACCCAAAGCAAGACCTTCAGTCTCCCATAAGTGCCCACAGTTAGTCCCTGCCCTATGCTTTCTGCAGTCACAAGGCATGTGCTAGCTCTTTCTTGCACTCAGTCATGGGCAACACAGCTGGGTCTGACATTTCTTGTCAACAAAGGCTCCCTTCATCTTCCCCAGCTTGGATACCCAACTTCCTTCATTGTCCAGAGGGAGGGGGAATAAAAAATTCCGGTGACTTTGGCTGTGGTAACCTAACAACACAGCTAATCCCAGGCTTTCCACTTTTTTATTTTTTTTTGCTTTTTTTGTCACACGGCTAGTTTTTGTTTTAATTATCTGAGGTTGGATTTGAACTCAGGTCCTCCTGACTCCAGGGCCGGTGCTCTATTCACTTCACCACCTAGCTGCCCCCACTTGTTCTTTAAATGGATATAGGACCTACCTTGGAGGTGTTACTCTTCCAGGGACCAAGCCTTATTGCAGGATTTTTCTTTAGATCTTCTCTTATTGTCCCAAGAGGACCTCTGTTCTGTCCCTTCTCTTACTTATTTTTAACCACTCTATTTGCCCTGAAGTACTATTTTTATCTCTTTTGTGGAGGAAAATCTTGAGAGTTTGGAGTTTTTTGACTACACCATCTTCCCTGAATATTCTTAATAATCTCAATTACATGAATTTAAAGAGCTTTTGCATGAACAAAATCAATCTTGAAAGATGTAAATTTGGGGAGAAGTCTCTGATGAGGGACTGATATCCAAAATAAATAATGAACTAACACCAAAGTAGAAGACAAAAAAAAAACATTCCCCAATGAATAAATAGTCAAAAGATATTTAAAAAGCATCTTGCATTGGGAAAAGTACAATCTATTTACAACCAAAGAGAAAATTGCTATTAATCAGTTGTAATAGGAAAAATGGAAGTTGAACCAATTCTGAGATTTCAATTCACACAACACAAATTAACAAAGATGACAAAAATTATAAACAGTCAATGTTGGAAAGGGCTTCCAAAAGTCCTATTGATAGAGATGCAAATTAGTTCAACCATTTTATAAAAGCAATTTTAAATTATGTTTTAGCAATCTACAAAACTCATATCTTTTGGCATAAAAGTCCCAGTGCTAGACATGCACTGTAAAGACATCAAATAAAGAATGGTTATATATGCAACAAAATATTCATAGAAGCAGTTTTTTGTCTGTGGTAAAAGAGGGTTAGAAATCAAGGAAAGGTTCACTGACTAGGAAATGGGAATGGGAAGTATGGATATGAATGTGATATAATGCCAATACACCATAAGAAATAATTACTATGAATAATTCGGGGAAGCATTGCAAAGCTTCTATGAGCTGATGCATAGTGAGTAAAACAGAACATTGATTCTGATCCTAGAATAACTTGGTTAGAGAGATGCCCAAGGAAAGAGCCCAAGTAAGACAGCAATCATATAAGTCCATATAAAGTCTCAGGAAAAAAATTGTCATGGCCACAGAGATTTCATGAGTAAATGGAAGAAATAAAAGAGAGAAACAGAATGGAAAAGCTAGGGAAGAAAGAATGGTGAGAAAAATGACACTTTAGCAACAATTTAAAACATAACTGGCAAGGATCTAGCTGGTGTCTTTATCTTCCTTAAAATACTTTCAATATTCTTTATTCATTATTATGGATATCGAAAAAATGCTAATAAATGAGAAATACTAAGTTTAGTAGTATTTGCAAAGATGTGTGAACTATATCAAATATTCAAAAATTGTGAAACGCCAAGAAACATTATGGAGTAGTATTCAAATGATCTAACTCAATTAACTTTTTAATTGATATTCAAATCTGCTAGCAATGATAATCACCCTATGTAGAATTACATGTCAAATTTGCCAGTTGAAGTATTGATTTTGTTTCCCAAACTTGTTATGTCTTGGGACAAATTTCATAGGATCTATATCCTATGAATATAAGAATATTTTCAAAAACATTTAGCAATATATATTTGCAAGAACAACTCACCATTAGCAGGAGACCCCTATGGCATAACAACAGTTACAAGCAAGACTGAGTGATTAGATTATTATTCTCTTTATTATGGTGTTACTTTACCTGCTTGGAACCCCACCCAGGACAATACTGTAATTGGCTACAATACCAGCCAGTGGTGGAAGGTGTATCACTAGTACATGTCTTTTTATATACTCTGATATAAGTGCTATTTAACTCAACTAATAAAGAAACTAGTTCCTCGTTCTGTGTGACTGTAGGCACTAAATAAATGTTTGCTTATTTAACTTGACTTTTTAGTAGGGTTCATGACTGTAACAGAAGCAGCAGATATGGAAATTCCCAGATTATTTAGATGGGAGCAATGAGCCAGAGAAATGAGAAATAACTTGAAGTGCACCTGGGACTTTCTTTGAGGAGTGTACCTCTGAATCAAATGTTACATGAAGAATAAGCATTCTGAACTCAAAAAAGGAATTGCTCAGTGAGGGTTGGGATATTCAAGGAAGGCTTTTAGCAGAAATTGGAACTTGAGACTATGTGTTTTAGTGGAAGGGCTGGACAGATACTGGTTGAAAGTTATGGGGAATAGTTACAGATTTTATACAGCTTTTTATAGCTATTAGATTTTGCTGAATCTTGAACTATATAGATATTCCTTTATTGTTCATCACTGAAAGGCATGTTGGGAAACTGGCCCATTGGTGCCAGTGAAGAAAGGTTTATGGATGAAGCACTGGTTTGGAGATTAGAGTGATTGAGTAGGAACAGAGGTGTGAGTTTGAGAGGAAGCTGGATTGTAGCACAATTGCAAATCAGTGAGTGTTGTGTGAAGGGGAATGACTCTAGAGATGACTGAAATTAAGGGCTCATCCACAGATAGGACCTTCACAGTCCAGATGTGAGAAAGAGTAGCTGAATCCAAGATTGAGTGTGGGGAGTCCTAGCAGTACAGATATGGGGAGCTTAGTCATTATCTGGAGGTACTAGAAGAGAGGGTTTGAGCCTTTTATTGTAGGAATTTGAAGAGAGGGAATGCTAAGGGAAGATGGAGGTAGGTACTTATAGTTCCACTCCAACACTTTGCCAAGTTCTATCTATAACAGCGAGGTAGAAACTTCAGGGTCTCATAGAAAATGGACTAATACAGATTTCTTCAAAATATGGTTTGCCCTAGGGAATCCTCAACAGCTCCACAGAGTCAAGAATCCGTTAGACGAAGTGGGAAAGAGCAATGAGATGCCAGACTCAACAACCTCACCTGAACACTTAGCACCTTGACAATCTGATGCTGTTATTACATCTCCGTGGGGACTGGCAACAGAGAAGCCTATTTAAAGTCATTTTGCCAAGGTTAATTAGATGGCAGATTCATTAGTGACTTTTGAACTTGGGTCCCCAAGGGCCCTCTTATTTATGAGCTCAATTGATCCCCATGCCCCTACAGAAGATAGAACAGACAAAACAAATATCCTTCATCCTTAGTGTATAATTTGAAGGGAAACTTGTCCCCCTTCCCAGATAGGTGAGACCTTCTGTCAACAAAAGCAGGTCCTGAAGTCCTCTTCCATCAGCCATGATCTTATCTTCATTTTCACTATGTAGAACTCATAGAAATATTTTACATTTTAATTTGAGAGAGGATTTTTTAATCAATAGCATTTTAGAGATGATAAAGGAAGAGAGAGAATGAGGGTAAAACCCTTGAGAGTTCCAGATTGGAACCTTGGAGAGGCCTGTCCATTACCCAGTCTAGATGTGAATTGTATATTGTAGATTCATGAGAGAAAAAAAGAGGAGAAGTAAATTTACACCTCTCCCTTAAACCAGCACTGTTTAGCTTTGACTTATGTCAAGATAAGCCATGATTACATTTGCCACTGAGATATAAGCCTGGTTAAAAAAGTAAGTATAACAAAGGTGTATCACTATTGCCCCTTTTGCTAGCTGTGGTGGAATGGGTGTGGCTACTTTTCTTTTACATAAATCTATTTTTTAAATGTTCAGCAAGTATTATGAATGTTTCAGAATGTAGCTGCCCATTGACATATGTTTACTTAAAAGATAGGAAAAGGGAGAGCAGGGAAGAAATGGTCAATTAACCAATGTTCCCTACTTAAGTCAGTCTTCTACAGAAGCAAAGTAGATAGCAGTCTTTGTGGTGTAGTCATGAGTGCATTGCCTCCATATCCATAAACTCTAATGCCACTTCCAAATAATATTACATTTCCTTCAAAAAGTTAAACTATTCTTTTCAAGGAGGCATTATCAGCTATAATTTCCATAATGTGGGTTTCTATATTGGTTCTTCTGTTACTTCATCAGTTAAAGAGGTAGTCAATAGGGAGTCCAATTCCAGGATATAATGGAGGTTCAAGGGAAGGGAAAAGGGAGAAAGGCATTAGGAGTCGGGAGAAGGCATTAGGTGCTAGTTTGGAGAGTGAAATTAAGCCCCAGAAAATTCTAATGATGACCTCTTGTAATTTGAATTTTTCTTAAGTTAGATCTTTCTGTCTTTTCCTCGAAAGGTCTCACAATTAAAAAGACCAGAGGACACCCAGGAAGTAAAGACAACTACAGCTGAAGAGCCAAGGTAAGAGCGAAGCATGCAGAAAAACTGATTCACAATCAAAATTATATGGCAACAAGAAATGAAGCAGAAGAAGTAGAATGTGAGGGCTGAGGGTCTGCAGCTATAGGTGAACATGAAGTGGCCTCAGAGCTATCCAGGGCCTGAGCAATTTTCTTTATTCCCAAAACAAATTGGAAAAAAAAAAGACGTAAAAGAAACCACCTGAGTGGTTGTGGAAGCCTTGTGAATCTAATTGGGAGTGGAGAGACACCTTCTGGCAGGGCCTGACTTAGAATGAATGGCCTACAGCAAAAGGACCTGTGTGCTTTGACTTCCTCATCTGAGATGGGTGTGGGAGGAACAGGTAGGCTCGCTCTGTAGTTGTGGGTGCCTCTTCTCTAGGAGATTTTGTTTCTTACCTAAACAATTACTGCCCCCCCCATCATCTTGTGCTCCTCCAGCACATGCTGGACAACTGCCCTCCCTTCCTGGGTCCTATTAACATTTTCTCCCTCTCCTAAGTTTTTTGCATTCCCCAACCCCACATTGACCTAATTCCTAAAGCAGTTGACAATGTAACCTTCTATAGGAAGATTTCCCCCTACCTTCATGCCAGTAGCCATGGTAAGACAGTTCTCTGCTCCACCATCCCTCTTTCCAATAAGAAATTTGAACGAGACGCCCTAATGGTTCTGCTTCCAATTAAATTTATCCTTCCAATTAAAGACCCAGAAGAATGATTTCCTCTGAGTCTGCTTATTAATCTGGGACTGTAAGTCAGTGTCTGGGTGAAGCATTTTAAGGGAGCACATAGTCTGAAAGAGTAGAATGGAACAAGGACATCAATGCTCCTATGTCTTCGATATGGCCGAAATGAGCATGGATGTAGGATAGTGCATGGTAGGCTCAATCAGGTTCGGATGGATTCAGGAAGAGATTCCTAATGGGCTTCAGCTCCTTTAGCTACTTGTCCCTAAAGGGTATTAGGATGTGGAGAGAATGGTTGCTGGGCACGAATGCTTTCCACTAAGACTTGAACTTCAAGATTTATTATGTCCTAAATTCTAGCCTTGGTTTCCCTTTGCATCACCACCCCTGCTCCCTAACAATCTCAGTATTGCCTTGGTTATCAAAGATAAAACTGGACAGATAGCATGTCTATGATTCTCTCTTCTTACCTCTGTCATCTCAAGAGAAGATAGAGCCTGTTCAAGGAGAAGACACAAGGACCTAGAGCAATGCAAATGATGGGTGGTCTGATTGTATAGAAGCCTGGTTTTATGACAGAGAAAAGAGCTGAGATGTGTGAAGCTAATGAGAAGAAATTGGTCTTTTAGAGGAGGTGCATGAATGCACAGAATTTCCCATGGAAGCAAGTATCTAAGTTCAAAGAGTGTTTTCTGTACAAATATATAACACCAAGAAATATTTCCTTCATTTAAGCAATAGTGCACAGGATAAGAATTGAAAATTAGCAATAAGAATTTAAAATGCTATAAAATAAATAGAAGAAATTTATATTAAAACCCTTATTAAAACTCTGAGGTTTCATATCATGTCAAAAATTGAGGAAACTACAAAATTTGGAGGTGATCTGGAAGAATAAACACACTAATATACAATTGCTAGAAGAAATAGCCAAAATGATCAATAAAACAATTTGAAATTTTCTGAGAAAAGAGATGAAATGATTCATAAATTTTGAGCCGGTAACCTCACCACTAAGTGTATATTCCAAAGAGGTCAAAGACAGAAAGAGGCACCACATGTATTCCAAGAGATCATGGAACTTTCTGTGGTGGCAACAAAGTGGATTCAAAGAAATTTGGAAAATGGCTGAAAACTTTGTGCTACTTGAACATAAGTGTATTTGACATATACTTTCATGGATACAGTTAAGGAGGTATATCTGGGAAATTGGAGAAGAAAGAGTCCTACCAAATTGTTGGGAAAAATAAAGAAATCAGCGTGATCTTTAATACAAATGAAAGCTGATTTGGGAGTAATGGGGTGGAATCAAGGAACTCAGGGGAAAAAAGAAAAGATAGATTGAGGACAAAAGTCTTTACAAAAATGCTGTGCTCACTCAGACACTTAACACAAAAAAACTAGCCATGTGATCTTGGGCAAGTCACTTAATCCCAACTGACCTCCAAAAAAATAAAAAAATGCCATGCTCAGCAACTGATACATACCTTAAAGTCACTGAGGATAATGCAATGATGTGGGTATATTTTTTTTTTAGCCAG
>NW_027186073.1:681069-686885 GCF_028583685.1 Petaurus breviceps papuanus | reverse complement strand
TATCTTCCTTGGGGCCTCAGAATTTTTCCTCTTGGCTGCCATGTCTTATGACCGCTATGTAGCTATCTGCAAACCCTTGCACTATGCAACCATCATGAACAACAGAGTCTGTACCCAGCTCCTCCTGGGTTGCTGGTTGTCTGGGTTGATGATCATTATTCCACCACTTGGGGTGGGTCTTGAGCTAGAATTCTGTGACTCTAATATCATTGATCATTTTGTCTGTGATGCATCACCAATGCTGGAGATCACATGCTCTGATACAGAGTTTATAGAAAGAATGATTTTAGCCTCTGCTGTGTTGACCCTTATCATCACCTTAGTGTTAGTGGTTCTATCTTATGCCTATATTGTCAGGACCATTCTGAGATTCCCCTCTGCCCAGCAAAGGAAAAAAGCCTTTTCCACTTGTTCCTCCCACATGATTGTTGTCTCCATGACTTATGGCACCTGCATCTTCATCTATATCAAACCTTCTGCAAAGGAAGGGGTAGCTTTGAACAAAGTGGTGTCAGTACTTGCAACCTCAGTGGCACCAGTAATGAACCCCTTTATTTATACTCTGAGGAATAAACAAGTGATACAAGCTTTTAGGGACACTTTGAAAAGGATTGTATTGATTTCAAAGCTGTGAGAGGCAATAGACATTCAGGTGCAAAATTAGTTTTAAAAAAACTGCACAGCTTTGAACTCTTTGCTCTAGGTCCCATGACACAATTTTATTTTGTTACTATTGCCACCTTACCCACAGACCCAAATTTCACAGTTCCTGTTCCCTCTTATCTAGAAATCCTCACTAATTGAAGTTTTCTCTTCCCCACTCCATTCCTCCTTTTATCAATTTCACTTGCTTTTGACCACCGCACTGACCACTTCCTTTTGATAAAATCCATGGAAGACTTTTAGAACCATCTATATATTAAAAAAGAATTTTTGTCCCCCTACTTAATAGTCAGTATATCTTTATTAAATGCCTACCACATACCAGGGACCATTCTAAGCACAGAGACACAGAGATTTTATAAAAGCAAAGACAATCCCTGCCCCATAAGGAGTTAAAATTAATTAGGAAGATGATACATGAAAGAAAACTGAAAAGTATAAGGAAGAAAAAAGGTTCCCTGTATGAGGGTATGGTAGAGAAATTAGTCAGAGAAGTCTTAAAGTAATATAGTTAGGTGAGAAATGAGGGAATGTTTGAGCTCAACTCTCTTCTTTACATGGGAGTTTGGAGTACTTGGCTCCACCATCCAATCAGATCCAGAAGGTAGTGATAAGGTGAACTACCGTGGCTGATGAGATGCTGCAGGATGATTGTCTTCCCAATAATGAGCTTCCTGGGGCATGGTGGAGATTTTTGTCAGACAATACTCAAAATAGTGCAACTACATAAGAAATCAATTTTGCCTGGTGATCCTTGTTAATAAAACATGAAAGCCCAAATACTGAGATCTCCTGCCTGAATACTGAAATAAGCCCTGTGTAAATTGTCATATGGGGCTTTTGGCTTTAAACTTTGGAAGGTAAAATCCAAAGTCTCAAAATAAAACACATTTTCAAGACTGAAAGTCTGGAGGTACCCTGAAATCAGAAATCAGAAACCATTCCATTTCACCTTTTACTAACATCTATTTTTTCCCTCTGCAGCAAAATATGCTATTTTCTCCCTCCATTAAAGTATCTCCTTCTTTCATTCCAGACCAACTCAATTCTAGGACCATATTTCACAGATCTGTAAGAGAAAATTTATTGGTCATATGCCCTTTTCTTTCTCCTTTCATGCCTTTGTTTTGAATTAATTGTATTTTTTTGCCTGACTTAAAAAAGCAAACACATTGGTTGGGGCTCATAAGCTTTTATGATCTATGCTTTTGGGTGAAGGCACACCCACTGTGGAGCACCTGGAACCACCACTCTTAGTCTCACACTGGGGGTAAAGACTAGGTTACATTAGGGTTATGGAACTATTCAGGTTTGTATCCACTCAAAACTATAATCCCCTTTTTTTACCAACATATTTAGTTTTATTACTCAATCAGAGAAAACAATTAGTTCTAATCCAAAATATTTAATAAGATACCACATTAATAATAATAATAATAAAATATTACTCACATAAAACTGAGACAAAAATAGACACATTATCATTTGGAAGAGTAAATATATACCTAAAGGACCCTCTAGGAAGGAAACATATACAACCACTACATATGCATGGAGGGATAGGTGACGCGGGCCTCTAATGCTACAGGACTACTGTCCTTACTTAATGATACTATCACTTGAGGATATTATTACTGAGCTGTTCCCACTACATTTGTTCCCTGTTTGTTGCTGCTAGGTTCACAGAGTTGAAAAATTAACAATTCATGTGGGAAGGATATGCAAACTCAGATACAGAGTCTTAGTGTCATTATGGTGTTTTTCTCCCAGGTTGTGTAAGGGAGTGATTTTAATTCCTCTGTCAAAACAAAAGAAAAATGAATATAAGTTGTTCAATGTCAAAGTGGGAAAGAGATACAAAGGAAACATATTTATGAGAGTACACAATACTGAGAATTAGTCATTCAGTAACCAATTGGGATTTTTGGAATATTATTAGAAAGATATAATATTAGTACAATTTATTATAGCAGATCAAAAGGCATTTTTTTCCATCATTCTGCCCAGAGAAAATAAGATTTTCCATGGAAGAGAAGTTTCCCCTAACCAATGGCTGTTATTTGAAGGAATGGAAGCAGGTAGGACCCAATGTCAAGAAATGCAATGTTCTAGAAATGCAATAGTCAATAGAGCTAGAATGCCGATTCTATAGTAGCTTTCAAATACCTTTTGCCAGACATGTTGTCTCTACATCTCTCCATATTATCTCTGCTGAATGAATGCATTGTCTACACTGGTTGCCTTGATAATGACAAACCTTCTTTCATTAAATGTAAAAGCAATTCCCAATGATTCTCCATGGAATTTGTGATCACTGCTGAGAAAAACTCCATTACACATGTGGTTACAGGGCTTTTCTCTGATTCCAGCTTCTGGTTTCACCTAGACTTCTTATCTGCTGGGTTATGAGTTCATTTAATGGAAAGTTGAACTTTGCCATGTTCTTTTAGTCCATGAGTTAATTTAAATTCGTTCTGTTCTCTGGTTTTCCCCAGCTCTTTTACAATTTTTTCTGTTATTCACTCGTTTCAATCATGTCTGACTCTTCATGTCACCATTTGGAGCTTTCTTGACAAAGACCATAGAGTGGTTTGCTATTTCCTCCTCCAGTTAAGTTTACAAATGAGGGAACTGAGGCAAACAGGGTTAAATGACTTGCCCAGGATCACATAGCTACCAAGTGTTTGCAGCTAGTTTTGAATTCAGCAAGATGCGTCTTCCTGACTCTAGGCTCAGGATTCTATCCACTGCACTGACTAGCTGCCCTCCTATCATTCTTTAAAATTCTAAGACATGGATGAGAATAAGACTTTTCTAGATGGTGGAAAACATTCCCAGCTTTTTACATTCTCTTATTTCTTTTCTCTCCTTTCTTTTATTTTACTAATTTAATTACTCTGTCAAAAAATGAATATGAGATGTTCAGTGTCAAAGTGGGATAGAGGTATAAAGGAAGGATATTTATGCAAGTATACAATATTTTGAATGAATTCCAACTTTCACAGAACTAATCCCCTTAATGAAAGGATTTGTTCTGTAAAACTTGGACTCAGTCAAAAGACGACAACCAAGGACATAGAAGGTCACATGGTACAACAAGGCCACAGGTTCCCCAGCCCTGGTATATACCCTTTAGTATACAGGGCCACTTTGCTGCACATTGGTCTGACTTCTGAACAGGACAAAGCAAAGGACAATTATAACAACAGGAATAATCACTGGGCCTCCAGAGGAAGAGTGAAAAGTGGGAAACACATCCTACACACTTTCAGGAAGGGGCCTCTCTTAGTTCTGGTCTCAGGGATACATGGGCAGTTTCATACTAGGAGGTATCCTGTGCTCACAATGTGGGGTCAAGTTCTTTGCTATTTTTCATCCTCATACTAGATCCCTGGGGGAAATAACTTAAAGTTTGGGTTTGGCTGTTAAGCAGAATCTCCCAAAGAAAAGGTAAATAGAAAGGCAGTCAGTATACTATAAGAGTGGGTATACTATTGTATACATGGGTATGTGTGTGTATATATATATATAGTATATGCATATGTATATTCATGTATGTATGTATGCATATATGGTATAGGACAGCTATTTTTCCCCTATATAAAACACTCACAAGCACTCAATGAAAATAAAAACTACTTAAACATGAAGCAGTGACTCCTAGTATGCTTTTAACTACAAGTATACATTGCTGGGAGACTGAGTTAAAATATGAAAATATAAATAATTTTGTTGGACTATTGAATTAGCGTTTCACCTTCATTTTGCATCTGCACTATCTAAACAATTCCCTCTCAATCCATTTTTTTTCACCAGTCAACCCATTGTTGGTTTCATCTTCTTGAGTCTTATCCAGTAAGCACTGCAGTAGTTGCTGGGGCTCTTCCCAAACAGAAGACAGCACTAGCTGTCTTCAGGGCACAGGGCTAGAGGCTGGGGCCATTCCTGTAAGGTCCTTGAGAAGAGTCACACCAGAAATAAGCTTGATCCAAACACTTCTTGCTATGATCACCAGATCTAGGATTCAATAAGAGAATTGCTTCCTGATCTCATAGGGAACTAGTTCTTCATCAGTGAACCAGCAAACATGGCCAGAACAGCTCAATGAATGCTCCATGGGATAAACTCCATTTTACTACTGAAGTAGTGAGCTGTAAACTCATGGTTCATACTGTCATTTGTTACTTTAAGTGCTTCCCTGAGTTTAAGTTATAGCAGGAGAATTGGCATCTTTCAGCTTTGTTCTCAGACAAGTGACATACTGGTTGTAGGAATTGCCACCACTCCATCCTCAGAGACATCAAAGCACAGGTCAAAAGATAGGTGTGGTTCTTACCCAAACATCAGGATGTCATGTTTCTTCTTAAGGCAAACTCAAGCTATTCCTTACCCAGGACACCCCATCTCCCAACTCTGTGACTTAGCACTGGGATTCCCCCAAGCTTGGAATACAGTGTCCCCCTCAGTTCCACCTCTTGGCTTCCCTCGACACTGCTTACATCCCACCTTCAGTAAGAAGCCTTTTTTGCTCCTATCTCAACTTCCCTCCCCAATGCCTTCCCTCTGAAATTACCTTCCTTCTACTCTACCTATATCTTGTATGTACAATTATTTACACATTGTCTCCTCCATTAAAATCATTTGTCTTTTAGGAGAGGGACAATACTTTTACCCTACTTTGTAATCCTATTACTCTGGCAAGTTTCTAACATATGCTAAGAATTTAATAAATGCTAGTCAACTAATTTGAATTTCTAATACATTAACAAAGTGGTGCATTGCAAAATGTGTCTATATAAGTATATGTATATATGCACATTTATATACATTTGTGTATATATGTGTGTATACATATGTGTGTTTTTATTTTTTTAAAGCAGTTGGGGTTAAGTAACTTGCCCAAGGTTACATGGCCAGTTATTTTGTTTGGGTGTTAAGTATCTGAGGCCAGAACCTATCCCAGGTCTGCCTGACTCCGGGGCCGGGGCTCTTACTCAATGCGCCACTAGCCACGCCTATATGTATGTTTATGAATGTGTATCTGGAGGGGAGAGAGAGAGAGAGAGGGAAAGAAAGAGAGAGGGAGGGAGACAGGGAGGGGGAGAGAGAGAAGAGAAGAGAAGAGAAGAGAAGAGAAGAGAAGAGAAGAGAAG
>NW_027186073.1:676019-681059 GCF_028583685.1 Petaurus breviceps papuanus | reverse complement strand
AAGAGAAGAGAAGAGAAGAGAAGAGAAGAGAAGAGAAGAGAAGAGAAAGAAGGAGAGAGAGAGGAGAGAGAAGAGAAAGAGGGAGGGACAGAGAGAGAGAGAGAATACTAATTTTTTAAACTGATGGACATGGAAGATCAAATAATATTCAAGATCACCATCTTAGACAATGTGGGGAGGAGCAATGAGATGTTGCTTTCCTCCATCACCTGACTCCCTGATGTATACCAAGCCTGTGTTCAATTCTATTGCTACTTCTTCCATTCCTTGTGAGCCCCACAGCTTACTGTTTTTTCTCTTTTGCCAAAGTTGATTACATAGAGATTCATTAATGATGTTTGAACTCAGGTTCCCCAAGGGTCCCTTCATTTGTGAATTCAGTTGGTCCCCATGTACCTGCAGCACAAGGATAGGTGAAAGAAATATCCCCTGCTGTTATTGTACAATTTGGAGAGAAACCTGTCTCCCTGCGCTGACAGGTCAGATCAGGAGATCCAAAGAAAGACAGGACCTCAGAGGTCATTCTCTTTCCAATAGTTCTTTCTTTCAGCAACTTACAGCACATCAAAATATTGAGTGCATTTAAAGCAGGTCAGGATCTCTAATGAAGTATGATTTTGGAATCGGTAATGAGACAGAAAGGATTAGTATATTCCAGAAGATGGGAACCTAGGAGAACTCCATCTTGCCTGTTAGGGTGAGGTCATGAGGTTGTGAGCCAATGTGGTCAGAAGTAGATATGCTTTTCCACTAATTCATCACTGCTCAGTTTGAGGGATTCCAGGGACTTTTGAGAGAAATCTGTTGACCAAGAAAGAAAGTAATATAATGGTTTGGCACGACACTACTTTCCCCTTCACTTTTTTTTTTGCTGTGAGGATAGAATAGATGTGGTGAGTTACCTCTGTGATGTCAGTAGTACAGGGAGCTTTCTATTTTACCATGAGCTGCACATTTTTTGAGCTTCCCCTCTTACAGTTATTTTCTTTGAATGGAAGTCCCCTTATTGAAAAGGAAAGCAACCCTAAGCAGCATGACACCTGAAGCTACAACTTTTCAAGCCTGAGAGTATAAATTACTGAAAGGGTATAATTTAGGAGGAAGAAGGAAGGGCAATGCTTCCTAGAGATGAAAGAATTATTTAAGGTGGCCCAGTAGGCCGTAGGTGACAGAGGAGGGAGTTTGTCAAGAAGATAAAGTTAGAGATAAGTTTCTACTAGGCCATAATTCTGGTTCCAGAAGTCATTCTGTGTGGAATCTTTCCTACAAAACCTAAGCAAAAGAGAAATTGCCTCTCCAATAATCATGGATCCAAGAATCCATGATCATTCTTCTAGGCTTTGTTGGTGTCTACGACACCACATTTTTTCGCTGTGTTAACTGGTCATTCTGGGATACAGAATCCTCACTTCACAAGACCCAGGAGAAATTGCCCTTAAGGGTCTTTGTAGGGAATATTTTACAGTAACCAAGCAAAATCCATTTCCACTACTAACTGAGTTCTCCAAATGAAATCTAATCCAAGGGAACATAGATAAAAATTGAAGGCAGATGGGAAACATTTGTAAACTAATGAATAGAATTAATTGTGATTAGTGAGAAACAATTGTGACCAGATCCTGTTCATAACAACTTAGACTGCCTATCCTTTAACCTTAGAATAAGAGGGATGGAGTGAGCAGAGAGGGCATCTGCAAAGGTGCAAATATCTCTAGCAAAAGGTGATACTGTGCTATGGTTACTTCTCATTGGAATGTTCCACTGTGATGGAGCAAATGACATGCTCCTTTCTGAAATAAATCTAGAGCATACAATGATCACAAGTATCCAGAAATACAGTACGAACCCTATTAGGAACCTTCTCATAACACACAATCTGCCAAATAGTGTTAGAATTCTAGGTTTCACTTGCCAATATACAGAGGCTTTGCAGAAAATAAACCCATCCCAACTTCCTTGCCTACAGAACTAAAGGTACAAAGATTTTTATTTCCTGTATAGCTATTCCTGTCTCTGAAAAAGACCTCCTTCACTGGACATAGAAATTGTTTAACATACTATTACATCAAAAGATACTAAAAGGGACATCAAAGGGATATATGTCACTTAACCAATATTCCCCACTAAGGTCAATCTTCTACATAAGCAAAGTAGGTAATGATCTCCATGGTGGACTTATATATGTAATACCTCCAATTCCAAAAACTCCAATGCCACTTCCAAATGATAACACTAACTTCTAAAAGTTAAGCTATTCTTTGGAAGGGGCCATTATCCGCTATTTATTACTTACGGTGTTTTCTTTTAGTAGGTCTTCTGTTACTCCATTGCAGAAGGAAGTATTTAAACAGGGAGTGCAGTACCAGGATGTAGTAGAAGTGCTAGATATGAGGAAAGGGGGAAAAGCATTAGGAGAAAGTTAGATAACATTTTGTAACTGGACTTTTTCTTCAGCTAAATTTCCCCTTCAATTCTTTGAAAGGACTCACAGATAAAAAGGCCAGAGGACATCCAGGGAGTATAGGAGAGGGCAGCTGATGAGCTAAGGTAATAGGGTTGCTATTTAATCATGTCCAGCACTTCAGGACCCTGTAGATCATACTGTTAATGGGATTCTCTTATAAAAGAAACTGGAATGATTTGCCATTTCCTTCCCTAGGGGATCCTTTTATCAAGCAAACAGAGATTAAGTGACATAACTAGGGTCACACAACTAGGAAGAGTCTGAGGTTGGATTTGAACTCACCTCGTCCTAACTCCAGGTCTGGTCATCTATCCACTGAGCCACCAATTGCCTCTAAGGTAAGAGAGAATCATGCAGAAACGTTGGTTCACAAGCAAGTTAAAATGGCAACTAGACATGAGACAAAAAAAAGTGTTACAGCTGAGAGTCTGAAACTGTCGGTGGAGATGAAATAGCCTTACAGCTGTCCAGGGAGAGTAATTTCCTTTGTTGCCAATTTAAGATGGAACAAAATTGTCAAGGAAACCATCTGATTGGTTGTGGAGATCTTGTGAATGTAACTGAGAGTGGAGAGATGCCTTCTAGCAGAAACTTACTTAAAATGAGTGGCACTGGGTCAAAAGAGCATGTGCCCTTAGATGCCTATATCTGGGACAGGTGTGGGAGGAACAGTTGGACGCCTTCCCTAACTGTGGGTGTCTCCTCTCTAGGAAATTGTGCTTCCCCCTGACAAAATTACTGTCCACCCCATCACCATGTGCTCCTCCAGCAACACGTTGCATAACTGATGCCCACTTCCTGTAACCTATTAACAGTGTCTACCTATCCTAAGTGTTCTTCCCTCCCCCACCCTGCAAAAACCTAATTCCCAAAGCAGGTAGTGATTTAAACTTTTATAGGAATACATTCCACTTCTTTCACACTAGTACCTGTGGTAAGACTGTCCTCTGCTACACCACATTTTTCAATAAGAAATTTACAGCAGAAACCATAATGGTTCTGCTTACCATTATGAACCTAGAGGATTGATATCCTTTGAATGTGCTTGTGAGTCTGGGACTATAAGACCATGTCTTGGTGAAGTATTTTTTGAGAAAACATGTAGTCAAAAAGAGTAGAATAGAACTAAGAGATCAGTTCTTCTAGGCATTGGACATAGCAGCAATGAGCATGGATGTAGGAAAGTGCATGGTAGGCTAGGTCAGTTGGGGTTGGCTTCAGGAAGAAATTCCTAATGGACTTCAACTTCTTTACCTGCATGTTCCAAAAGGGTATTAGGATGTGGAGAAAGTGGTTGCTGTGGCTGGTGGTCACTGATGCTTTCCATTAAGACTTCAAATGCAACATTTATTGTTTCTCTAAATTCTAGCCCTGATTTCTCCTTCCATCAGCTCCTCATGCCCAGTAATCTCAGCATCGCTTTGGTTGTAACTGATGAACTCTGGACAGATAGCATGTCTGTGATGCTCTGTTCAGAGCCCTATAACCTTAAGAGAAAAATAGAACCTCCTCAGGGAGAAGTCACCAGAACCTAGAGAAATGTAAAGTGTGTGTGGTCTGGTTGGATAAAAGTCAAGTTTCATGGTACAGAAAAAATCCTGGAGGGAAGGTGAAGAGAAGAAATTGGACTTTTAGAGGAGGCTCCCAAAAGCATAGAATTTCTCATGGAACCAGTTAGCTCAGTTCAAAGAGAGAAAACATTTCAAATATACAAGAAGGATCATTTCTCCTGTTTAACCAACAGTTCACAAGATAAAAATTGAAAATTATCAGTAACTATTAAAAATGCCATAAAATATTAAATAAATCAAATTTAGACTCATTAAATTCTGAGGTTTTACCTCACACTGCTCATACAGTGGCAAAGATAAAAAATAGATGAAATTACATAATTTGGAAGAAATTCTGGAAAATCTTGTACACTAATGTACAATTGCAAAAAGTTAAGTATTGATCAAAATGCACCATAGAGCAAATGGAAATTTTCTGAGAAAACTGATTAAATGATTGATAGTCTTTGAGCTGATAATCTCACCAATGAGTATATATCCAAAGGAGGTCAAAGACAGAAAGAGGCACCACATATATAGCAAGGGATTGTGGTAATTTCTGTGGTAGCAACAAAGTGGATACAAAGTGAGTGTCTGACAGTTGGGAGATGGCTGAAAACTTTGTAGAATGAGAAGAGGAGTGTATTTGGTATAAGCGATCATAGATGGTGACAGTGTTGGTCTTGCTTAACTTATTTTTTCTAAGTCACAAAGGGAGTCAGTAAAGTAGGTATATCTACAAATGAGTATCATGGGAAAACAAAAGGAATCAACACAACCTTTTTAGATAATACGAAGTAAAGCTGATTTGGAAGGAATGGGGTGTAGACAAAAGAATGGGGGGGGGGGAGAGAAATACATTTGGAACATAAGTCTTTACAAAAATGCTATGCTCAGTAGTTGATACACAGCTAAAAGGCATTGAGAATGACATAAATGTTTGTAGCAGCAAGCACCCCAGTGTCCCCAGGGTGCCTGCTCACACAGGTTCTTGGATCTGCTTTGTTAAAGGAAAGCAACTCAAAA
>NW_027186073.1:673353-676009 GCF_028583685.1 Petaurus breviceps papuanus | reverse complement strand
TTTACCTTGTTCAGGAGAAAAGGTCAGCACCCTGAACCTCAAAGTATACAGGCAGAATTATCAAGACAGAAACATCAAGTAGACAGATTTCCAAACTGTCCAACCATTACATCCATACCCAGTCAACATCTGGGTTTCCACATTCTGGGTTTTTCAAAGCCGGGGGACTCTCAACAACGGCTTCCCAGAATTCAGATCAAATCACAGAACACTTCTCAAAGTGAGTCCCAAAAACAAAGCTACACATCAGGGCTTATATAGCCTTCTCCTGGCTCAGAGAATGTAACAACCTTATTGACCCACTGGCCAATCAAAAAGTATCTTCTGAAAAACAAGCCTCCCTCCCCAGGCTTCTGGTGCATTTTAGCCTAGGGGCAGGGAAGATCTTCCAAATTTGCATTCCCATTACAGTTACTTAACCCCAATTGCTTAGGGGTGGCCAGGTGGCTCAGCGAGTAAGAGCACCGGCTCCAGTCTTGGGATGACCTGGATCGAATCCCGGGCTCAGATACTCAGCACCACACCCAGAAATAACTGGCCGTGTAACCTTGAGCAAGTTACTTAACCCCGATTGCTTTTTAAAAAAAGATAATGAAATAAAAAAGACAATCTCTGCCCCACAAGAAGTTAAAATCTATTTAGGAAGACAACACCCACAAAAGAAAGCTGAAAAGTGGGAGGGAGAAGAAAGGTACCTTGCATGAGGGCATGGTGGAGAAGTCAGTCAGAGAAGTCCCAAAGTGGTGCAGTCAGATGAGAAATGAGGGAATGTTTTAATTCAACTCAGCCCTTAACTAGAGGTTTAGAGCTCATGCCTCCACCATCCAATCCAAGGCAAAGGGCAGTAATGAGGTGAACTACCAAGGCTGATGGGATCCTACAGGATGATGAAGTCTTCACAATAAGGAGTTTCCTGAGGCATGGTGAAGATGTCAGTCAGAGAATACACAAAGAAGTTCAGTAAAATGAGAAGTCAATTTTGCCTGGTGATCCACGTTACAAAATACGAAATCCCAAATATTGAGATCTCCTGCCTGGACACTGAAATTAGCCCTGTGCAAATTGCTGTATGGGACTTCTGGCTTAAAAGTTTGGAAGGTAAAAGCCAAAGGCTCAAAATAAAACATGTCTTCAAGACTGAAGTCTGAAAGGTGCCCTGAAATCAGGAATCAGAAATTATTACCTTCTGCCTTTTACTAACATATCTGTTTTTCCCTCAGTGACAACCTATGGATTTTTCTCCTTCCTTTAAAAATAACTGCTCCTTCCACTCCAAACTCACTCATTTCTAGCACCATGTTTTGTAGACCTCTAAGAGACATATTACTGGTCATACACTCAAAATGTAAAGCTGAATAAGGGACACAGAACTTTGTTTGTAATTTTACCCCCCAAAAAATGACATTTTAGAAAATCTGGCAAATTATAACAGGGGTAAAAAAGTATTTTTCTATTACAATTTGTTCTTTCTAGAAGTTCAATAATAAAAAATTCTCCTTCTACTCAGACCTTTGTATATATATATATATGTATGTATATATATGTATGTATATGTATATATATATATATATATATATATGCATGTAAGTATTGTTTTTCCTTAATTCTAAGGCAATTACTTGAGGAGAAAATTGACTAGATACCTGGCATTACAGTATATGTAACACTTGAAGGCATTACTACAGACTACAAAGTTGGGCCCCTGGACTAGTTATGTTATTTAAAGGAGTTAAATATTTTTTTTACTTTTCCTTCTATTCTATTCTCTCTCATTAAATGCCAGTGTTTTCAATGATATCTTTTGCCTGACTAATAAAGGCAAACATATAGGTGGAGACTTATAAGCTTTTATGAACTATACTTTTGAGTGAAGATACACCCACTGTGTAGCACCTGGAAGTACACCTCTAATTCACAGAATGGGTCTCAAGGCCAGGCTACATGACATTTGAGGTGCTCTGTAGGGTTGCATAACTAACACCTGTGATTCCCTACCTTTCACCAATATATTTAGTTTTATTACTAAAAAAGAGAAGATAATTAGTTCAAATCAAAAAAAATTTAATGATGGCACAATAACAAAAGTTGTAATAAAATATTCTTCACATAAAACTGAGAAACAAACAGATTCATTACCCATTGAAAAATTAGATATAAATAAAAAGGAATCTACAGGAAGGAAACATATATGGTCACTTCATATGCATGGAGGGATAGGCCTCTAATGCTGCAGGAGTACTGTCATTACTTAATGATAATACTACAGCACTGTTCCCACTACCTTTGCTCCCTGTTTGTCTCTGCTAGGTTCATCATGTTAAAGAATCGACTTAGTACTCTGCATTTTTCTCACTTATTTCACTTTATTATCTACAATTCAAATGGAAGGAATATTCAAACACAGAGACAAGAGTCTTTTCCCCCTTTTTTGCTTTTTTTAAAGGGGGGAAGGTAGAGCAATTGGGATTAAATGACTTGCCCAGGGTCACACAGCTAGTTTTTGTGTTGTGTCTGAGTTCAGATTTGAACTCGGGTCCTCCTGACTCCAGGACCAGTGCTCTATTCACTGTGCAACCTAGCTGCCTGTAAGGGTTATGGGATTTAAAGATCTCCCATGCCCCATGGACGTGCTGACATAGCAGAGCAAGAGAAAGTG